>NW_019942825.1:155318-204019 GCF_002910315.2 Salvelinus sp. IW2-2015
GCAGACCATTGCCGTCATTCATCAAAGTCAAGTGTAACCAACTGTCCTACTGATGATTCACTAATCCTGCCACCCTTCTACCATAACTGTCTTTTGGTACGTTTTGAAATGCTCAGAAAAAAAGTATAAATCACACAGAAAATAATCAAATAACATTTTCATAATTGCAAAGAAAGTTGCTACAGATTTATAATCTACTTTTTCAATCTTAAAAGACCGGTCCTCCACAGGACACCAACTAGCAGTTGGGCACTACAGTAAGACCCTTCCTCATTGGTCAGGCCCTGTTCACGCAGGGAAGTTCTCAGCAGTTGGGCACTACAGTAAGACCCTTCATCATTGGTCAGGCCCTGTTCACGNAGCAGTTGGGCACTACAGTAAGACCCTTCATCATTGGTCAGGCCCTGTTCACGCAGGGAAGTTCTCAGCAGTCATACGAATGACACAGCTGTTCTTCAGATACTCCTGGGAAGAGAAGCATCCGTGATCATTTAAGTCACAGGGAGTAGACAAGCAAACGACACCTTCCACATTGCAGCCGGCTTTGAAGTSGAGTCMAGACTGACTGATCTACAAATCAATCACCTTGTATCATAAATATCTAATCAATATTATTTTTTAGATCAGGTCAGTCACAATTTACCCATGATACATCACGATTTTGAAGCAGTTTAACCACCACCCTGTGASTGAGTACTGGGTTGCTGTGTGTGGTACAGGGGAGATAGCCTGGCGCCATATTTGTTTGTAAATGACCATATGAGTTGGCAAAACAGCACAAACAAATCTGGAACCAGGCTAGAGGACAGAGCCTGTGACAAAGCAAGAAATGTCCATGTGGTTTAATTTATAGGGTGTTGAAATTGAACATTTATAAAATGTTATGTGTTTGAGAGAAGGGATGTGACTAAAGTCAACACACAGCTTCACACAGGAATGTAAACAGCCTGTCTCCTTACTACTGTAACCAGCTTGATGTGGCTCTATTATAGCCTAAAAAGGAATTGAATTGGGGTACAGTCTCACTTATCTTAAATATTCACAAGAATACATCAAAGACGTCACAGATTTCATCAAGGCAATTCATTGTCTGGGATTGTCCTGAGAGAGAAAAAAACACTATAATATCTGATACATTCAGTATTGTACATGAAAGAATACTCTAAATGACCAAAGATTCTAAATGAACAAAGATTCTAAATGACCAAAGATTCCAAATGACTAAAGATTCCAAATGACCAAAGATTATAAATGACCAAAGATTATAAATGACCAAAGATTCTAAATGACTAAAGATTCCAAATKACCAAAGATTATAAATGACCAAAGATTATAAATGACCAAAGCTTCTAAATGACCAAAGCAAATTACATGTCAGTGGACGGACAGAAAGCAACATTGTGATTAAAAAGCTAAAGGTTGAAGGAAACAGTAATAGAATAATAACTGTTTACAGACACAAAACAAAAAGTTAATGTGACAAGGACAACTGTCAAAGGGAGTACAAGAGCAACTCAGAGGAAGTTAAAAAAAAGTGTGTCCCTGCAAGGGCACCATACCACCTTTGGATGGCGAAGGGGGGCTCATATAAGGTCTGGCACCTGTCTGGCACAATCCCTAGGCTCTGGTGCTGGGCAGTTTGTCTCTGTCGTGCCATGGGGTCTCTTTATAGGGGACCCAGGTGTTGCCCACCCACAGAACCACGTTCAGGGAACCCCAGATCTGAGAGAGACAGAGAGACGACTGTTAGGCTTTTTCTCAATTTCTTCGAAATCTGTCCTCTCCTTGGCTCCACCTCTTCATCTGCACTGACCCGGAAAATATTGACATGTGAAAACAATATGGTGGAAGCTCATCATTAGGCTGGTTTTCACTCGATCAGTTTATTTTAGATCAGTGTGGAAAAGGAGAGAGAAAAAACATGACTGAGAACATGACTGAGAAAAGAGATTATCTCACCACAGACATGTTGAGACCATGCCCTGTCCTCGGCACTGTGCCAGGGTACACTCTGTAGACCCCTGGCCCACGAAGACGCGCTCTTCAACCACAGGATGGCAAAGAGCACGGTCACCACAGTGTTCTGCCAGAACGGAAGGAAAGAGACACACAAGGAGAAGCTGGGGGACAACAACATGTAAGAGTCAGAGTCCCTCTAGTGGCCTGGAGCCAGCCCTGGTCTGCTGTTTCCAACTATTTATGTGTCTTAATGAATAAATACTCAGAAGCTTAACCATCAGCTGACCATGCAGTAGGCTGATTCCAATAGGTATTACCAGTGTGACAACTATATGCACACAATGACTAGTACTATCTAGTGTGGTTGACTTACCTACCTTAGTAAAATGCACTGACTATAAGTCTCTCTGGATAAGAGTGTCTGCTAAATGACCACAATGTAAATGTATTAACGTGATGGTATTATTCACTGTTTCGTCCCAGAGTGGTGTGTTCATGTAACTCACATAGACCAGCAGTCCCTATACAGTACAGTCCCCATACCATATAGTACAGTCCCCATACGGTACAATCCCCATACCATATAGTACAGTCCCCATACNGTACAGTCCCCATACCATATAGTACAGTCCCCATACCATACAGTACAGTCCCCATACGGTACAATCCCCATACCATACTAGTCCCGTGTGGCTCAAGTTGGTAGAAGCGTTTTTTTTTTAAATTTCTTTTTTTTTTACCGTTATTGTTCCTAGGTAAGTTACTGAGAACACCGTTCTCATTTGCGCAACGACCTGGGGAATAGTTACAGGGGGAGAGGAGGGGGGTGAATGAGGGGCCACTTGGTAATTGGTGCTTGCAACGCCAGGGTTGTGGAGTTCAATTCCCCACGGGGGGACCAGGATGAATAGTGATGAACTTTCCAATTTGTAAGTCGCTCTGGATAAGAGCGTCTGCTAAATGACTTAAATGTAAATGTAAATATAGTACAGTCCCATAGGTACAGTCCCCATACCATATAGTACAGTCCCCATACCATATAGTACAGTCCCCATACCATATAGTACAGTCCCCATACGGTACAGTCCCCATACGGTACAGTCCCAGTAGCCCATATGAGTACAGTCCCCATATACCAAGTATAGTACATCCCATAAACCATGATGTACAGGTCCCCATACCATAATAGTACAGTCCCATACCATACCTAGTACAGTTCCCCCATAGGTACAGTCCCCATATCCATATAGTACGTCCCCATACCATATAGTACAGTCCCCATAGAGTACAGTCCCATACCATATAGTACAGTCCCATAGCGGTAACAATCCCCATACAGCTATAGTAGCAGTCCCCATACGGTACAACCGTCCACCATATACACAGTATAAGAGTACATGTCCCATACTATGTACAGCTCCCCATATGGTACACGTCCCTCATACCATATAGTACAGTCCCCATAGTCGAGTCGTAACAAGTCCCCATAATAGTAGTACACGTAACCATAGGGTACAATCCCATAACGGTACAGTCCCTCATACCATATAGTACAGTCGCCCATTACGGTCATCCACATACGGTAACAGTCCCCATACCATATAGTACGTCCCCATACCTACTAGTACAGTCCCATACTGGATACAAGTCCCCATACCATATAGTACAGTCGCCATCGTACAGTCGCCATACATAAGTACAGTCCCCATATAGTTCATCGCCATATATACAGTCCCATAGGTAGCAGTCCCATCTACCCAATATAAGTACAGTCCCCATAAGCGGTACACAGTCCCATACCATATTAGCTACAGTCCCCAATACATAGTACATCCTGAAGAGTACAGTCCCATAGCGGTACATCCCCATGACCATATAGTACACGTCCCATACCATATAGTACAGTCCCCGATACCCAATAGTAAAGTAACAGTCCCCATAAACCATATATGAGTACGAATGCCCCTATGTACAGTTCCCCCCCATATGGTACAGTTCCCCATACCCATTATAGTGACAGTCCCATATGGTACAGTCCATACCATATAGTCAACATTCCCCATAACCCATTAGTACAGTCCCCATATATAGTACAGTCCCCATATATAAGTCCAAAACAATCCCCATACTATAAGTAACAGGGTCCCATTACGGTAAATCCCCATACATATATCACATAGGTAAGTCATATCTGTACATGTCCCCCATCATATGTACTGTCCGGTACAGTCCCTACACGTCCACCATGCACCCATACTAGATAGTAACAGTCCCCATACCGATATTAGAAGTCCCATAAAGCTAGTACAGTCCCAAGGTAGTCATCCATGCTAGTCACGGTCCCCATACTCAATAGAGACGAGGGCCCCATACCATATAGTACAGGCCCATACGTCCCATAGCATACAGTCAGCCCCATAGGCAAGTCCCCATAGTACAGTCCCCATACCATACTAGTACAGTCCCATATGTAGTCTATGTTACAGTCCCCATAACCATATAGTACAGATCCCATAGTACCAGTCCAAGATGACAGTACCTCCCATACGGACAGTCCCATAGCATACAGTCCCCATAATCAGTACAGTCCTCAACATAATAGTAATCCTTGTACAGTCCCCATACCATATATACGTCCCATAGTACAATCCCATTACTGGAGTCAAGGTACCAGATCCCCATAACCATATACTGTACAGTCCCCATATGTACAGTCCACCATATACGTCCCATATAGTAACAGTCCATACTAATGCGTCCCCCATACATATAGTAAGTACCAATGTACAACCATACCATATCAGTACAGTCCCCATACGGTACATCCCATACATAGAACGTCATAGGTACAGTCCCGCATACTATAGACAGTCCGCCATACCATATAGTAACAAGTCCCCATTACGGTACAAGTCCCCGATACGGTCACCCATCATATAGTAGCAGTTCCATACCCTATAGACGTCCCCATATAGTCGTCCCATATAGTACAAGTCCCCTCATGATAGTACAGTCCCATACATATAGTAACAGTCCCATACATATTATCAGTCATATGTACAGGTCCCATACCTACTGTACAAGTCCTATCCATAGACAGCCCATATAGCTGACAGTCCAATAATAGTACAGTCCCCATACCATATAGGTACAGTCCCCATATATCAGTCCCCATAACCAATAGTTAAGTCAAATGGAAGTCTCCAACGATATCCATACGTACGTCCTACCATCCACTATCTAGAGCATCACCGCCCATACCTATACTAGTAGCATCCCCATACGTCAATCATACGCGTAGTCCCCATACCATCAATAGTACAGTCCCCATACTGTACGTCCATATAGACGGGTCCTCATATATCAGTCATACAATATAGTAGTCCCCATATAGATCCCATATTAGTACGTCCACGGCGCCATAGCGTCATATAGAGCCTACTACGTTGACGTTTCCCCCCCCCAATATAGTACACGTCCCAATGCACTATAGTACAGTCCCATAGACTGACCATCATACTGATAGTAAGCCATGAACATTAGTCTTCGCAATAGGTACAGGACGTCCCCATACCATCATAAGCAGTCCCCATATATAGTACAGTCCCATATAGTACAGTCCCCTATACAATACATCATAGGTACAGTCCCCATAAACGTACAGATCCCCATTACGCAATATAGTACAGGTCCCATATACGGTACAGTCCCAATCCAGTATAGCAGTAAGTCCCCCATACGGTACATGTTCCCCATACATATGTACAGTCCCCCCATACCATACTACGTACAGGCTCCCATACGGTACCAGTCCCCATACTGTCAGGTTAAGTCCCCATACGCATATACCATACATGTCGAATATCCATATACGTCACAGTCCCATCGAAGTACGGATCCCCATAATATAGTACAGTCCCTACGCGGCAATCCCAAACCATTAGTCAGTCCATACGGTACAGGTCCCACATATAGTACAGTCCATTCCATCCATATAGTCCATACGGTACAGTCCCGCATACCATCAGTACAGTCCCATAATCGGTTAAGTTCCCGATAACCTATATAAGTAAGAGTCCCCCATATAGTACAGTCCGCAATATGGTTAACAGTCCCCGCTATAGATTTAACCAGTCCCCCATACCATATAGTACAGTGTCCCCAAGTGAGCCATATAGTAGCAGTCCCCATAGCCATTAGTTAGTTACAGTCCCACAGTCGAGTACATATTTGTCCCCATATTGGAACCATAGGCAGTAACAGTCCCCCATGAACCATATAGTAACAGTCCACTAATCATCGCTTTAGATGTCGTAGCAGTCCCCATACCAATATAGTCAGCAGTCCCCATAAACGGTAAGCAGTCCCATACCATACCAGTACAATCCCCATAGCCCATATAGTACAGTGCCCCCATAACGGTTACAGTCCCCCCATACCATAGGTAGTACAGTCCCGATACGGTGGACAGGGCCCCACATAGTACAGTCCCCATAACCATGAGTAGTACAGTCCGCATATTAACAACGGTACAGTCCCATACGCATACGACAGGTACCAGTCGCCAGCGGTACGGTACCAGCTCCCATAACCCATAGCAGTATAGACTCCTCCAATAAGCCATATCAGTATCAGTCCCCATACGGTCAGTTCCCCATACCATATAGTACAGTCCATACGGTACAAATCCCCATACCAATAATAAGTGCCCAATACGGTAACAGTCCCCATACCCATATAGGTACAGTCCCCACTACCATATAGTAGCAGTCCCATACGGTACGAGTCCCCATACCAATAACAGTACAAGCCCAAATTACAAAGTACAGTCCCCAATAGTCGGTACAGTCCCGCCATACGGTAACATGAAGGCCATGATGGTGACGCTCACAATGAACTCAGCTGAGAAGGCAAAGGCCCCCAATCAGGTGAGTCTCTGGTATAGTACGGTTACACCAGTGGCACCTTAACCTGGGGGGGGGAACAGGACAGGTGACGATAGAATACAAGTCCTCAAAGGGCTATTCAAATGCACAATAATTACTAGGAAACTAAAACAAATGTATACAAATACATTAGAGGACATTAACAGTWTTGTTCAAACAAGCCTACAGCAGGTTGGGACTAAGCATTTACCAAAGCAATTTGGTCTAAACCCATTAACCTGATGAGCCTGGTCCCAGATCTGTTTATGTCGTCTTTCCAACTCCTCTTTATTGTGCAAGTTGGCAAGACAGCACAAACTATGGTGAGGCTACTAGCTACACTCTGTAACAGATATGAATATAACATACAGATAGCTTTATCCCTTCAGGTATATAATCTTCAATCAAAGTTTCTCTTGTTTTCTCCCCACAAGAAATGGACACAATATTTATTCCAGTAACCTTGGCCACTACAGCTCCCAAAAGCGAAAGCGCCGCTGTTAAACTTAAATKCAGATGATAAAACGTGAAAAACTCGGTTTGCTATTCAGTCAATATGATCGATAATAACAAATAAAAGATTCCAAGAATTTGATGAAGACAATCGGTTCTTTAACAAGCGCCAAATCTACTCGAGGTTGGGGCATCATTACCATTCCTGCTGCTGCTACTGCTGCTAGACGGAAACAAAGACGCTACCTGCCACTGCGAGTCAGTGTTGCCAACTCCTCAGTAAGGAAAGTAGTTATTGGCTGTCCTGAAGTCGCTAGAAGTCTAAGTGACGTCATCGCCTAATTTGCATAATTGGCCATGTGCATGTAATTGTGATGGTGCTGTAGGAGAGAGGAATAATGTCGTGGGAGAGACATAAAGTGAGTAAAAAAACACCCTAAATATGTTTAGAACTACAAATGAACTTTCTTCTGTCATTCTTGTTTTTTTTTATGTCACATTTCCAACCCTCCTTCCTCCTTTATCTGGGCTTGGGACCGGCAAAAGTGACCCAAAAGAGACACTCACTCAGTTTTTTTTATTTTTTTATTTTAGTTTAGTTTTCTAGATTTGGTTTGGTTTTTAACCTCCTTATGGTCCACTTAGGAGCCTACAACAAGTCACAGTAAAACATGAACATTTTTAACCATAACATTTTAAACATGTTTTTGTATACAATCTACATTAACAATCTAAATGGACCAAAAAGAGACAATAGAATAAACTGTCAATGGCAATGTGAGATTATGGTAACTAGTCTGGCCCTAATTCAGATTTTATTTTTATTTTTATGTAAGCCAGGGCGGGATCAGCCAGCGGTGGCTTCCCGCATGCGCGATTCATTTGCAGTCTGGACGCGGAGGGGTGAACATCTCCTACTCTGACTGCAGCTGGGAGGGACTGCTGCTCCAGGACTGGGCTGCTCGAGGACTGTGAGTGCTTTAGGACCAGGGCCCACGGCAGCACCCGCTGCTCGTTGAGAAGCGTAAGAACGATGCGTACTTTCACGTCAGAGTCTCCAATAACACCAGAAAAAGTCGCTAGTCGCTTTTTTTGAAAATGTGTTGCTAGAGGGGTCTGAATACTCGCTTAATATAGCGACGAAGTCGCTAAGTTGGCAACACTGCTGCTAGTATGTTCAAGTAACGTAACTTTATACTTGAAAAGAGTGAGCGGCAGTCCTCACAGACCGTTAGTTACTTTGAAGACTATGTGGCCTGTTACTTTTGATGACACACACTATCCCCTTATAAACTGGCTCATTTAAATCTAGATGGAAAAGTCATTTTGTTGTTTATCCATAACATTTGAAAATAATCTGCCTGATGTTTTTCTGGATCATTTGTCCATCTTCAATGAACTGGAGGGAAACGGTCRTTTAGTTCTTACAAATTATTTTTGAGAATGTGAGAATATCCTGGACATATGGCTCGTGAACACAGAAGGGAAGCYTGCCTTCCCCGACTTCAAACCAGAGACAGGGACGATATAAAATGGGCTTTCAGAAAAATAAAAACATACATGATAAAATCAAAAGATTCAAGTTGAATTCATCTCAATAAAAGGTGATTTTTATATAATTTCTCAATCATACATGATCCTACAGTACATGTAGAAAATACATAGTTTCTTAGTTTATATATTTTTATCATTGTGCTAATTAAGTCTCTCTCTCTMTSTCKCTCTSTCTCTCTCTCAGGACAATGTTAAGTGTTGTTTATTCTCATCCTTGGTGGTCAGTGCTGTACAGGGAGGTAGAAGGGAATCCAGTCCTTTCTGCGTAGTATGTTGGAACATGTACAGGCCTCAGTCTACAGACTCTTCCAGATCACAGTCCCTGATCTTAGCGTTGTCTCTGACCTCATCAAATGTATACGTCTTCAGTATCACTCCATTTCTGAAAACGGTGTGAAGCAGATCCTGGGGAAAGAAGAGCGGGAGAAAACTTTACCTTTTTTWAAATGATTTAACCAGGCGAATCAGTTAAGAACAAATTCTTATTTACAATGACGGCCTACTAGGGAACAGTGGGGTTAACTGCCTTGTTCAGGGGGGAGAACGACAGATGTTTTAAATTGTCAGCTCAGGGATTTGATCCCACAACCTTTCGTTTACTGGCCCAACGCTCTAATCACCTGCTGCCCCAATATGACTTTTAAACAACTCCATATTAGTCCCAATATTTATTTCTGTTCAAGCCTCAGAGAGTAATAAAAAGACTTATATCTATGGTTTAAGGATGACCACTTGTTTAAATGACTTACTGGACCGTATTCCTCCAGGTCCCCCTTCCCTTCTTCCAGTGTCACAAAGTCTCCTGTTGGTGTTCTGTGGAGCGACAGACGACCTTTCTTTGAYCTTTTATTAGGGTCAGCAACAGGGTCCTTGAACACATTCAGCTGTAATCAAAAGAACATAATACAACAGTGGTCACCAGATCACTTCCTGAGTTCAGATCACTTCCTGAGTTCAGATCACTTCCTGAGTTCAGATCACTTCCTGAGTTCAGATCACTTTCTGAGTCCAGATCACTTTCTGAGTCCAGATCACTTTCTGAGTCCAGATCACTTTCTGAGTCCAGATCACTTTCTGAGTCCAGATCACTTCCTGAGTCCAGATCACTTCCTCAGTCCAGATCACTTCCTCAGTCCAGATCACTTTCTGAGTCCAGAGTCAAAATGCAAGCCGAGATCTACCATTCAAATTTTTCTTCTTCTCTCTAGTCATGGTTTTAAAAGTTTACAAATCTCCCAGTATTAAGTTTGCTGTAGCTTTCTTTTACGCCTGCTACGTTACTGCTGACACGGTCATCTGAGCCATCCGATCTGTTGTGATTACATCATGTAGGTCTGATATCTGATTGGAGGTTAACTTTACAGTAATACTATTGGTCAACAACAGATTTTGAATCCAAACAACTCAGATGTTACAAAGGGTCTAAGATGCATTATCTCTGTCTCTTAAGTGTTCCTGCCCTGCACTGGTGATATATACCTACAGTACTCTCTCTTTCTCTGTCTCTGTCTCTGTCTCTGTCTCTGTCTCTGTCTCTTGCTTTTTCGGAAGGAAGCAAGGAGAGAGAGGACACAAGGAATTGAGAAAGAGACATGAATTTTACAACAATGTCATCTCGTGAAAATGACTGGACGTTCACTGACTCACCCCCAGTCCGTTGGTCACCACAAAGCTACACTTGAAGCAGCAGCTGAGCAGGTCCCGGGTCAGTTTTTGGAGTAGGGCACCGCCCGACCCAAAGCCCACGTTCTCTACACTCCACCTGTGTTTCTTCATCCCCGCCACGATCTGGGGAAAACAACGACAGAATACCCGAGGGGTGAGTTCAAGGTCATTTTACTGAACCAAGCCCTACTTATACTATTCATTTAAAAGCAGTGGACTCCATTCCAATCTTACCCGGTGGTTCAAAGCTTCTAACAAGTAAGTCACACAACGGATTCAACTAATCCTAGTCTCCAGTCAAGACAGTGATTAGTTGAAGTCACACAACGGATTCAACTAATCCTAGTCTCCAGTCNACTAATCCTAGTCTCCAGTCAAGACAGTGATTAGTTGAAGTCACACAACGGATTCAACTAATCCTAGTCTCCAGTCAAGACAGTGATTAGTTGAATCAAGTGTGTGGCTGACTGGTTACAATAAAACCTTGGGACAACAGATACGATTGGACACCACTGGGTAAGAGGTTAAGAAGGTAGGAGGCTCAGGTAGGCGGGTGAGTACAGTGAACCTACCTCCTGCAGAGTGTTGATGTCCACACCATCCCCCTGGATGACTCGGATGTAAGGGGGTAGCACCTTGTATCCTTTGCTGTTCTCTGTGGTGCAGAACTTCCTCCCTAAAATCTCCAACACCTTGGAATCAGCAAGATGGTGGGAGACATGTTCATAGTCCTACTCTCTCTTTAAAGATTTGAATGTATTTATAATGAGCTGTAGTCAGAAGACTAACATCATACTGGTCCTACACAGTGCCAGTGAGACTCATCCCCTTTCTCCATTAGAACCAGGAAAAAAGAGGCCAAAAAGAGAACTAAACAGAACCAGGACCGATGGTTCATCAATGTGTTTCCACCACCAATGGACTGTTGTAAACTACAAACACTAGGTGATGATTTATCCTTCTTTACCTTGAGGACAGTATCTAATGGGTCTCCTGAGTCTGGCCTGATGACCAAGGGTGCGTCAGCGCTGCGGGACTCGATGAGGCTCCTGAGGTCCTCTCCCCATATCTTCTCACAGGCGTTGTAGATATCATAGCTGTCGCTGACGATGGACACGGGCACGTTGGGGAACTGCCTCACAATGTGCTCAAAGGCATCTCTCTCGTGGTCCTTACCCCAGGCGGTGATGGTGCTGGTAATAATATATTTATCCGTTGGTAAGCAATACAGTATATTTGGTAGAGCAAGAAATCACTTAAACCAAAGCGTGACTTAAAATGGGTTTGAGAAACACAGAGGAACAGTAGTACAATRCAAAACCCAGAAGAGGGAGCTAGATATCATGCTTTGAAAATGATAGTGAGAGTAGATGAGTTCTCTGGAATGAATTAAAAAGTTAAACTGACTTGTCGACAGCCATGTACATACAAAAATCTGTCAATTTCTACAGTGTTATTGCTTGCTTTAGCTCTAATCTGTGCTAACTGTGCTCTACCCGCTGTGTCTACCTGTGTCTGTGTTACCTGTGCTCTGCAGCTGGCACAGAGAAGCCGGGCACAGGGTCTTTGGTGCCGTAGTACTTCTTAATGACACAGATACCAGCCACCGTGTCTGTGCCTTTAAAGTTCACCAGGTGGGCAGATGCTCCGATGCCAGCAGTCTGAAACCAGACAAAAACATCACGTGACAGGAACAACTAAATAGTACGGCTGTGTACTAATGGTGTATGTATAGAAGATGAGAAACTGAACGGGTTTTTTGATTACAAAGGGTGTGTTCGTAAATTCACTATGGAGTGCCAGAGTGTGCTTAGAGTGTGCTCTGGGCGTTCGTAAACTCAGGTTGTTGTCAGATTGTCCGTTCGTACATTCAGAGTGTTTTGCTCTCGGAGCRTTCAGAACACAGGACGCTCTGGTCGAGGAGTAGGGCTGATCCGAGCGTTCTGACCTCACAACGGCAGTCAAGCACCCAAGCTAACTGGCTAACTGGCTAACGTTGGCTAGCTTTCTAGCTACTTCCAGACACAAATGAGAGAACACCTCACTCTGACCATTTTACTCGCCCTAGCAGAGCTGGTTAGGCTGTTTTCATGTTKTCTAGGGCGACGGTGACTGTAACTGTGCTGCTGGCAACAATTTAATAAAGTTTTTGACATATAACACCGGTCATATTCAATGGGTGTTGCACGTTAAAAAATGAATCCGTTATTTTGGGGTGGCAGGTAGCCTAGTGGTTAGAGCGTTGGGCCAGTAACCGAAAGGTTGCTGGAAAGAATCCCCGAGCTGACAATCTGTTGTAAAAATCTGTCGTTCTGCCCCTGAATTAACCCACTGTTCCCCAGTAGGCCGTCATTGTAAATAAGAATTTGTTCTTAACTGACGTGCCTAGTTAAATAAAGGTTATATTTAAAATGAAATTCTGCGCTCTGAAATGGGAGTAGATAGCGAGAGGGTATTTATGAACGCACCCAAAGTGTTGAGAAGAGGAAGGTTTCCCAAACTTGGTCCGGGGCCCCCCTTGGGTGAACTCCCCCCCCCCCCCCCCTACAACTACACAGCTGATTCAAATAATCAAAGCCCAGGACTAAGTTTGGGAAACCTTGGCGTAGAGTAGTGTTTCTCAAACTTTTACTCTGGGACCCTGAGACATTTTACAATTTTTTTAGCCCTGAATTAGCCACCTGACTTACCTAGTCAAGAGCTTGATGATTAGATCAAATACATGGAACGGCTGAGGAAAGGTTTGGGAAAGGGCCTTTGTTTGACCCCAGGTTGACCTGCTGTATTATGTGATCCATGTATGTCGTATGCACAGTATGATGAATCAAAACACTTTTATCATAATTGTCATCAATTACAGTAAGTACCTCTTGCGATGAGACTCCCCTGTAGCCAAAGTCATGCAGCTTATATCCAGTTTGTCTCAGGTTCCCTGATGTCTCCAGTAGATACCTGGCTAGGATCTTCTTCTGCTCTCTGGAGTTAGTAGCTACTGTGATGGGTACCGATCTGCACCAGGATCGTCTGTTAGGAAGAAGAAGAGAGGAGGTGAGTGGTGTAAACATTTTGGTAAGAAGGAGAAGAAGAGAGGAGGTTAGCGGTGTAAACGGTCTGGTTAGAGAAGGAGAAGAAGAGAGGAGGTTAGCCGGTGTTAAACGGGTCTGGTAGAGAAGGAGAAGAGAGGAGGTTAGCGGTGTAAACGGTCTGGTAGAGAAGGAGAAGAAGAGAGGAGGTTAGCGGTGTAAACGGTCTGGTAGAGAAGGAAAAGAGAGGAGGTTAGCGGTGTAAACGGTCTGGTAGAGGAGAAGAGAGGAGGTGATGGGCTACCAGATCTGTACCAGTATGGTCTGAGAGAGGAGGAGAGGAAAGCGTTAGTAAATTTAAATTTTAGCTGGTCCCATCAGATAAAATGGCACATGTTAGCCCTTTGCTAACCTCACTGGGTGGCAGTGATTACATCCTGGCACAACTTCTGCAGCCAATTAAAATCGTAGACGTAGTTGGACGTGTTCCAACACTCGTTCATGGAAGCGTCCTTAACATACCTCAGTCCAACAGCATGTTCTGATCATCAAAGCAACTAGGCTATCACGTCTATTTGACTGACTGGTCAAATTGCTCCCTGTGTGAAGTGCATAGTCCATGTAATTGTCGCAGATTGTGGCAAGGGTTCGAATCTCAGATTAAATGAAATGTAGAAATGTGTGTGTTGGAAAGGGACGTAGCCCAACAGCTTGAAAATGAAAAAGGAATTAAATKTAATCCTTGCACACAAACACACTGCTATTGCCTGCATTATTATAATAATCCACTTTGTCACATGCATTTTGAATCGAGCATCAAGGACCGGCATTAAACAGTTTTTTCCTCAACAAAAAAGCTTGATGCGAGGTGGACTTGAAATCACGGTTAAAAAACACTATATATAACAAATATGAATTCGGAGGGTAGAAATGATTAAATATTAAAGCATTAGACCTCTCACTAAAGGCATCAGTCATACAAAAGTTATACTTAAATCCGAAATKGATCTCTAGTAAATTAGTAAGAATGTCTCACCCCATGTTCAAGAATGACCTTTTTCCCTTTATTCAGATTACAACTGCTCACTTTCGGTTATTTGAAAATGAAATCTCCAAAATATCGATATTTTTTAAACAAGCCTTAGAAAGTTGGTTGCAATTTCAGTTTAATCCACCTGAAAAGACAGAACAAATAATACAACAAATATTGTGGTTAAACTCAACTATACTAATTGATTAAAAAAATATATATAATTTTTTTTTTAAAGGCATAATCTTTTGTAAATGATATCATAAATAGGACTGGTGGAGTTATGTCACACATGCAGCTAACACAGACATATGGAAATGTCTGCTCTACCCAAAATTACAACTCAACTAATTGCAGCATTACCATAAAAACAGAAAAGGCAAGTAGAAGGGGGAAAAAAGTGAGGAACTTGTCAGTCGGCCCTGCATTAAAGACCATAAACGGTTAAAGAAAATTGTGATAAATAAAAAAACATACCCGTTTAATTTAAGGACCAAAAAATTGACAGCTGTGCCATATAAATTGCAAAATAGTTGGGAAGAGATTTTCGATGTACCGATTCCATGGCACGTGATTTATGAATTGACACGCAAAACAACGCCGGATTCAAAACTTCACATTTTTCTATTTAAATTATTATAGAAAATTCTTGCAACCAATAGAATGTTATATATATTGGGGGATACAATCTTCCCAGCTCTGTAGATTTTGCTGCGAGGAAGCAGAGTCAGTAGATCATTTATTTTGGTACTGTCCATATGTAGCTCATTTTTGGTCACAGGTCCAGGAATGGCTGAAGAATTGCAACATTTATCTAGAACTAACACTGCAGATAGCAATACTGGGTGATTTGAAAAGTCATAGTTAAAATAATTATTATATTATTGATTGATTATCTTTAATTTACAAACTGTAGAAGCTATGAGAATAGAACGTTTCAGTACTTTTGTGAAGCAGCACAGTTGAAAAATATATGGCTGCTAGAAATCCAAAATGGATGGTGTTAAGAGATAGATGGGAGTGGTTGAATGGAACTGAAGTGTGGGACTAATAACAACTAGATAACAAATGTAAAACATACGGGGTCTGTAAAATGTATATAGGTTCAGAAATGTTGTGAAATATCACAGTTACAAATAGAACATCAGAGACATCAGAAATAGACATCAGAAATAGACGTCAGAAATAGACGTCAGAAATAGACATCAGAAATAGACATCAGAAATAGACATCAGAAATAGACATCAGAAATAGACATCAGAAATAGACATCAGAAATAGACATCAGAAATAGACATCAGAAATAGAGGAAGGAATAAAAACAAACAAAATATAACTATTGTAAAACAGATTGTGTCTGTAAAATGTGTATAAGATGTATAAACTGAAGGTAGAAGCCTAAGTGCTATTGTTTATTAGTTTACTCCAATTGGGGGAGGGGTGGTAGGGTTTGCGGTGAATAATAAAGTAAAAAAATAAAATTAAGTGTGTATATGTACACTACCGTTCAAAAGTTTGGGGTCACTTAGAAATGTCCTTGTTTTTGAAAGAAAAGCACATTTTTGGACATTAAAATAACATCAAATTGATCAGAAATACAGTGTAGACATTGTTAATGTTGTCAATGACTATTGTAGCTGGAAACGGCTGATTTTCAATGGAATATCTACATGGGCGTACAGAGGCCCATTATCAGCAACCATCACTTCTGTGTTCCAATGGCACGTTGTATTAGCTAATCCAAGTGTATCATTTTAAAAGGCTAATTGATCATTAGAAAACCCTTTTGCAATTATGTTAGCACAGCTGAAAACTGTTGTGCTGATTTAAAGAAGCAATTTAGACTAGTTGTGTATCTGGTGCATCAGCATTTGTGGGTTCGATTACAGGCTCAAAATGGCCAGAAACAAGACCTTTCTTCTGAAAYTCGTCAGTCTAGTCTTGTTCTGAGAAATGAAGGCTATTCCATGTGAGAAGTTCCCAAGAAATTGAAGATCTCGTACAACGCTGTGTACTACTCCCTTCACAAACAGACGCCTCACAAGTCCTCAACTAGCAGCTTTATTAAATAGTACCCGCAAAACACCAGTCTCAACGTCAACAGTGAAGAGGCGACTCTGGGATGCTGGCCTTCTAGGCAGAGTTCCTCTGTCCAGTGTCTGTGTTCTTTTGCCCATCTTAATCTTTTCTTTTTATTGGCCAGTCTGAGATATGGCTTTTTCTTTGCAACTCTGCCTAGAAGGCCAGCATCCCGGAGTGTATGTATGTATGTATGTATATGGATACATATATTTACCCCAAAAACATATGGGGGATTGAAAATGGGGGTCGGTAGGCCTTGTGAATGTTGACCTGTTTAAAGGTTACATCGGCTGCGGAGAGCGTGATCACACAGTCTTCCGGAACAGCTGGTGCTCTCATGCATGTTTCAGTGTTATTTGCCTTGAAGCGAGCATAGAAGTAGTTTCGCTTGTCTGGTAGGCTCGTGTCACTGGGCAGCTCTCGTCTGTGCTTCCCTTTGTAGTCTATAATAGTTTGCAAGCCCTGCCACATCCGACAAGCGTCAGAGCCGGTGTAGTAGGATTCAATCTTAGTCCTGTATTAACGCTTTGCMTGTTTGATGGTTCGTCGGAGGGCATAGCGGGATTTCTTATAAACTTCCGGATTAGAGTCCCGCTCCTTGAAAGCGGCAGCTCTAGCCTTTAGCTCAGTGTGGATGATGCCTGTTATTCATGGCTTCTGGTTGGGGTATGTACGTRCGGTCACTGTGGGGACGACGACATCGATGCACTTATTGATGAAGCCTATGACTGATGTGGTGTACTCCTCAATGCCATCRGARGAAYCCCRGAACATATTCCAGTCTGTGCTAGCAAAACWGTCCTGTAGYKTAGCATCTGCTTCMTCTGACCACTTTTTTTTATTGATCTAGTCACTGGTGCTTCCTGCTTCAAGTAGCCTAGTAAAGGATGCATCAGTGCAATATTGCCAAACAACATTTTGTTACAGACCAATGGTAAACCTTGAATTTGTAGGTTCAAAATATTTTAAGAAAATGCCATTGGTTGGTGGATTGAAAATCTAATATCTTTGATAGGCTGAMGCAGAAGTTGTGCCAGGATGTAATCACTGTCACTTGGTGAGGTTACATGCAATTGTAAATAGTCTCTTTTAAATTGGTGGATACTTTAAATGCGTGCTTACGTTTGAAGTATGGCCCCAGGCTCTTTTAGAAACCTTGCATCTTAATGTTGTTGTTTATTAAGGAGCCTGTGCCCTGACACCTTCTACCATGAGCAAGATATAAATAGACCACAATGCATCTGTCCAAATGACGTTGTATCCCAAGGACATGTACCAGATATAGAAACTGTGCTGAAGCATGACTCAAAGATGCTATGGTAATGTCAATAGTGAAAAAGGTCGGTTTAGGCACCGACTAGAGGCCTGATCCCAGATCTGTTTGTGCCCTCTTGCCAACTCCTATGGTCACATGAGGAGTTGGCAAGACAGCAAAGATAGATCTGGGACCAGGCTAAGAAGCCATATAAAATTCAATTCAATTCAAAGGGCTTTAACGGCATGGGAAACATATGCTTACATTGCCAAAGCAAGTGAAATAGATAATAAACAAAAGTGAAATAAGCAATCAAAATTTTTCTAACTAACCTCTACCCAGTTCGTGAGCCAGTAGCATTCTGGGTCAGTACTCTCCACGGTGAAGAGGACATTACCCCTGGGGATCACACTACCCTCAGGAACAGCCTTGATTTCAATGGGCAGGTGGCCGTCATACTTCTGAAACACATAAAATCAGGGATCCGTACTGTAGCATGATTAGACCACAGAACAATAGATGGTTTTGGGTTATGATAGAGTACGAACATTTATAAGCAGAGTCCTTACAAAAAAAAAAAAAAAATCTAAACTATTAACAAAAGTATTACATGTAGCTCCTTTAACATGCAATACACACAAAACCCCCTCTGCTGCCCCTTATACCTCCAGTATGTACTCCCAGCCCTTTTCGTTGAACACATCATCCTGAAAGTGTTCACGGTAAACTTCCTTTGCTTCTGTGATCTTCTGTGGAGTCACCACTTTCCCTGGGAAGGTGAGAGATGACCGATACGGGAGGTCGACACAAGAAGGATGTTGGAAAGATGGAAAACGTGTAATTGTGAGAGGAAGCTGGGACCAAATTTTGAAAAAGTTAAGAATAAGAGAGTATAAATTGTAAAAGTGGTGTACTAGGTGTGTACTTGGTTTGTACTAGGTGTGTACTTGGTTTGTACTAGTGTTTTACTAGGTGTGTACTAGTGTTGTACTAGTGTTGTACTAGGTTTGTACTAGGTGTGTACTAGTGTTTTACTAGGTGTGTACTAGGTGTGTACTTGGTTTGTACTAGGTGTGTACTAGGTTTGTACTAGGTGTGTACTAGTGTTTTACT
Source organism: Salvelinus sp. IW2-2015 (assembly GCF_002910315.2). Lineage (NCBI taxonomy): Eukaryota > Metazoa > Chordata > Actinopteri > Salmoniformes > Salmonidae > Salvelinus > Salvelinus sp. IW2-2015. The sequence goes on from NW_019942825.1 coordinate 174,377, forward strand.
AGGTGTGTACTAGGTGTGTACTAGGTGTGTACTTGGTTTGTACTAGGTTTGTACTAGGTGTGTACTAGGTGTGTACTTGGTGTGTACTTGGTTTGTACTAGGTGTGTACTTGGTTTGTACTAGGTGTGTACTAGGTGTGTACTAGGTTTGTACTAGGTGTGTACTTGGTTTGTACTAGGTGTGTACTAGTGTTTTACTAGGTGTGTACTAGGTGTGTACTAGTGTTTTACTAGGTGTGTACTTGGTGTGTACTAGTGTGTACTAGTGTTGTACTAGGTGTGTACTWGGTGTGTACTAGGTGTGTACTAGGTGTGTACTAGTGTTGTACTAGGTGTTGTACTAGGTGTTGTACTAGGTGTGTACTAGGTGTGTACTAGGTGCTGCTCTTTTTCATGGTCCTTCGAGCCAAATGGTCAATTTAGTAATAATAAGAATGATATTTGTCTTACCTTTCAGATACTTATGAAGGATATACTGAAGTCCATAAAATACAGTTTTATCATATTTCACTTTCTGAATCTTAGTGGATTCGGTTTTCTTTGCCCGACACTCGAAGTAGGAGTAAACCTTGCTGGTGTTGGGAGGGTACTGCTTGTAATGTGTGACCTGAAATTAGATTATAGAAATACAGTTAATGACAATTATAAACTGGGTGATTCGAGCCCTGAATGCTGATTGGCTGACAGACGTGGTATATCAGACCGTATACCACGTATATGACAAAACACTGCTCTAATTACATTGCTAAACAGTTTATAATAGCAATAAGGCACCTCTGGGGTTTGTGGTATATGGCCAATATACCATGGCCAAGGGCTGTATCCAGGCACTCCACATTGCGTCGTGCTTTAGAACTAGCCCTTAGCCATGGTATTTTGGCCACATACCACACCCCCTCGGGCCTTATTGCTTAATTATACCACAGCGTTGTTGAATACTCATTTCTGATTGGCTAGAAAAGCATTCTAGAATGGACATTAAAACCAGATAACAGGACAGTTGGAAAAATATATCGGGACACCTTGCAATCATGACCCAATATGCACCTACACATGCAGACCGTACTTGCTACAAAGTTACAGAAAGCTAAACCAACAACCACACAAACTGAAATATGATACATTGTAAACACAGGTCCAATGATGAAGAACGGGGCTCTCGAGTGGCGCAGCGGTCTAAGACACTGCATCTCAGTGCTAGAGGCGTCATTGCAGTCCCTGGTTCGAATCCAAGCTGCATCACATCCGGCCGTGATTGAGAGTCCCATAGGGTAGCACACAATTGGCTGGGGAAGGCCGTCATTGTAAATAAGAGTTTTGTTCTTAACTGACTAGTTAAACTAAATAAAACGAATCGAACAACTGGGYTGCATCTCTAGCGATGAAAAGTATGATTTAGCTTATAAAAAATGCAAAAATGTTTTCTTTGGTTAACTGTGGTATAAGCGGGATAAACACAGACCGTTCTGTACATTACCTTGGAAAAATGTACTCTGCAAAGGGACGAGCCAGACGTCGTCCATTATTTCCAAGGTAATGTACAGAACCTCAGCGTTTATCCCTTACTAATTTGACAATACTGAACCTTCATGGTCTCACAGCCATTTAACATCAAGTGTCCCTACAATCTGCTTTACATTCTGTAGAAATCTACAGTCAGAAGAAAACATGCAGATATCTGTACAGGTGTATAATAAACAGGAAACAGGAAGCAAATATTTGCTACTGAGATTKTTTGGGGACTTGTCATCAAAAATCTGCAGTTTCCAACAGGTGTGTACAATTTTCTCCTTTGCCCAGGAGAAAAATAACTTTACTGTTGGTTAAATAAACTGGCAGGGATGATGATATGATATTTTTGTTTTATGAAATAACCATCCCACTCTTCCTCTGCATGCTCTGTGCTAGTGACCTTTGGTATCACTGGCAGCAACTGTTCTACCCTTCTCTTCACCCTGATGAATTTAAACTCTAAATGTCACCCAGTTATACCCGGTCTCTGACGTACTCTGCTCCTGCTCTGTGGGACCTGACTGAGTACTGTCAAAAACAAAAGCATAAACAAATGCAAGACAGGAAMTAAAAACTATTGACAACATGACCATTCTTGTTGGTGAAGTCTTTGTGATAGTACAGATGTAGGATCTTAATTTGATCACCCAGTTGTTGCAGGGAATTTGGAAATGCAAACTTGTAGTGTATATTCAATGTTTAAAAAGGCTTCTAAAGGCTTGTWATTACCACTTGAAAAATTCAGACTTGATTTGCCCTAACTAAAAATGTATCAACCCCTACTAAATTGTCCATTAACTATAATCCACACAATAATTCACATTTCCTGTTGCTACAGGATTATTTTCCTGCTGTGAGAAAATAATTAATATCATACACCTGTATGCCAAACAAACTGTCTGCATGCTATTTATAATATATGCAGCATAATGCCAAGGTAGTCAAAGAGGTGTTCTCTCCAAAGCTACTTGTTTCTGACCAGCAGCTCCAAAAGCAACAGCATTTATTGTAAATGAGGTGAACTGTGGAGACCATTGTGTTCACTTCTTAAAGGAGAAGTATCCTTTTTTACAATCATAAAAAAAAAAAAAGAAGATATATATAGAAAGGCCCAGACACCTTTTTTGTGATTTGAAATGTTTTTAAGAAACTTACCCCAAACAGCAAATCACTTCCTCATCCTCGTTGTGTAGTGTGGGGACCCCACGAATAACATGCTCCAAAACACCATAAATACGTCCTTGTTACAACGGCAACGTCTTTAGATGTTGTACACATGRAATTGTGTAATTCCGAACTTTATCCGCAATGTTATATTCCCTTTTGCCCAACACGTTTCCCCTATCCAGCTGTTCCATTCACAGTGTAGCCTGCTGCTACAGGTAACTGCCAAAATAACAGAAACTATATAAAGTGTCTTAATAGCATGTTGGGCCACCACAAGCCGCCAGAACAGCATACTTTTAGTATACTTTGTATTCTTCATTTACTCAAGTGTTTCCTTTATTTTGGCAGAAATATAACAGAAGAATGGAYGGAGAGGTATCGCTCGTGTCTAAACAAAATGGAATATAATGTTGGGGATAAAATTGGGAACGACAAAAATGTCTGCATCACTACTATACTGAGAGCTTTGCCGTTTCTAAAATGACGTTGGTTGTTTGTGGAGTCTTTGTTCATGTTTTTTTTGCGGAGGCCCCAATACTACACAACGAGAATGAGGAAGTGAATCGCTGTCTGGACACTTATCCTTTAATCCCTTCAAAAAAAGTAGAAGATCTTCTTTCAGTAGTCACAGTAGTTTCAGTTTCAGTAGTTTATATTAATAATTCTGTYGCCAAGCCAACTTCTATCTAACGGGCATCAATAAAAAGTGATTGTTTTTGGAAATAAACTTCTCATTAAGGCCCTCCCAGTTTGTAACGTCTGTGGCAGCTCTAAAACAGAACAACTCAACAGCACTGTCCGCATATCAGGCCTTGAAATCCAAGGGCAGATTAAATCCTTGTCCTCAAATGGTAACAGGTCTAAATGGATATTGAATAATCTATCGGAGCATATGGTTCATCAACTATAACAATTATAGCCAACATCAGGTCATACCAGTGTATCACCATATCTATAAGCTATGTGACTGGGTGTGGTTCCTGCTAGTACTGTGATTTATTACAAGGATACACTGTAGCAAGGTGCATCTGCAGCCGGATCCTTTACTTTTAGTATGACAAAGTACTTAAATAAAAAATACTTGAAAGTACTATTTAGCTGTTTTTGGGGGTATCTGTACTTTACTGTTTATATTTTTGACAACTTTTACATTTACTTCACTACATTCCTAAAGGAAATTATGTACTTTTTACTCCATACATTTTCCCTGACACCCAAAAGTATGCGTTACATTTTGAATGCAGGAAAATGGTCTAATTCACACACTTATCAAGAGAACATCCCTGGTCATCCCTACTGCCTCTGATCTGGCAGACTCACTAAACACATGATTCATTTGTAAATGATGTCTACATGCCTGCCCCAAGCCATCCGTAAAAAAAGTAAAATGTAAATGGTGCCATCTGGTTTGCTTAATATAAGGAATTTRACATTATTTTATCATTTTACTTTTGATACTTAAGTATATTTTAGCAATAACATTTACTTTTGATAATTAAGTATATTTAAAACCAAATACTTTTAGAATTTTACTCAAGTAGTATTTCACTGGGTGACTTTCACTTTTACTTGAGTCATTTTCTATTAAGGTATCTTTACCTTTACTTTCCACCACTGATGACATTAATTAAACGTACTACTGCCACTATGTTAAAAGRCATGGCAAGAAAAACACWARAKAATATATMTATTTTTTAAACACACAGATAAAATGTTGATCTGGGCTGGGTTCAATGACTTATTGCAGCTTGTTGTGTTCATGTTTCACTGTAAACAGAAAGCTATAGGAATTACTTTCATTTTCATTTCTGATGAAGAGATACCATTATTTTAACTTTCAATATAATGGGCTCTTATAATATTATTCAGACTTCAGGTGACCATAGAAGGCGACCMTAGAACTCAGATATAATACCGTAGCTATTGTAACGTTATAGCAAKAAATGGTATGTTTATCATAGACGAGTTGGCTTAGCTGGCTGTTCTTGCATTATACCTTCAAATATAATTACAATCAATTAGAACCACCACACACTTAAGACATAATTTCACGAGACATAGTCCTAGGTATACTACTGTCGCTAACTAGTGCGTAAACCCAGTRTAAAATGTCACTCACCTTGTATGAATCGGTAGCCAGCAGGAAATTGAAGTCTCCGTGCTCCATGTTCCCCTCGTGATTGTAAAATCTGATTGCTGAAGGGCGGGGACACTCAGCCACGCGCTGTCGAATCTAAAGTACAAACAGAGATGAAGAGGCGAAGCGAGAGGGTTGACTTCGCCTAAAATCTGTCCGCGCGAAAATAAACATTTTAGCATACCAAGTGAGGAGTTATTGTATTGGGGGCAATGAGAGAGAGTCGAATTTGGTCAAAMTAAAAGTAGATTTCTAGTTTGATAGGCGAGACTTATTTGATTGAATATTAAGTTCCATAACGCCTAGGTTTCGAATGTACTGAGTTGTGACCCGTTGTTCACATGCGTATCTGCCCTCTCATTGGCAAAACATTCCCCACCTGATCTCGCCTCTTCCCGCCTTCCTTTCGCCTTTGCAGATATGTATTTCCATTGTTAGAGCGGTCTGTCGACCATCTTGTCAATATAATAGATACTCTTTGGTACAACACGGTACAAATACATGGAGGTAGACTATGTACTTAGGAATGTTGGGGACACACGTAACAAGGATTATTGCCTATTATCCAGGCTGGCCTCAGAGCCATATGTAAGAAATTGTACTTATTGTGTCCCTTTGTTTTTCTCACACAATGCTATGGACATACAGTGGCGACCCGTCATTCARGGCAGGTGGKGCAGAGYTAAATATATATTTATTTTTGTGAGTGTTGTCTGTTTTGCATGATATTTTGACATTAATACGTGTCACATATCAGTTTGCAAACAATGTAAAAAAAAAAAAAAAAATTGCGTTAATAAACGTAGTCTCTTTTTTGCTTTCTTGAGTAAGGCAGCTCCAAAATGCAGGTGTTTCAGCTTAGCTCAGTGCTTTCTGTGGTGATGGGGCAGCCAGCGGAAAATAAATCTTGTTATATGAAGTGCTCATCGGCCATTGGACATAAACATTACACAACGAGTTAGAAATCACAAATTCAACAATAGGTGGCTAACTGCAAGCATTGCAATGCAATCACTAGCCTGCTATTCAGTGGAGTGGATGTGTGGTCCCAAGTCTGGGTTTAAAGGGTCTATTTTCCAAGTTTAAAAGGATAAACATTCAACATTAACCATGCTGTCCATCCAGCATGACTTCTGCCGCACTCAAAACAACTGGRWACTCAGAAACTGGGAAATCTGACTTCAGTGAGTTCAAGACAACTGGGAACTTGGGGAAAAAACTAGCGCCGACTGGGAAAATACGTTTTGAACGGTCATCCAACTCGAAATTGCAAGTCGGGAGCTCCGAYCTGAAGATCACTGACGCCATCATGATTCGACCTTGTTTTTTSCCCCGAGTTCCCAGTTGTCTTGAAAACGACAACGACAAAATTTACCCACGAAGGACCGCCGTGCAGCACAAGCAAAACACGGCGAGTTCAGAATGTCTTGTATGCTRMTGCATAMATTATGTAATATGCCAGGGAGATATGWWTACTGYAGCTAAGAAAGTAATACTAAGTGTATGTTGTGTAGTAAGCAGTTAGTAGCCCATGTGCCTCAMCCTAATAATTAGGTCCCTTTTCTGCTCTTAATTTCGACTACTGTTCTSACTYGGTGGTGCACATGTTGCCTATAACCTGTTTTAAGGAAATGTAATCATCAAATATTGTAAGAGCYTTCATTGTCTGCTTAAATGCCCCCTTTATTTATCCTGCGGTTCTGACTTAGTGTACAGGGAGAATACTGTAAGAACGGTCCAAGTTCTGAATTCTGTCGCTGTACATTTCAAAAAGTGCTGAACAAATAGTTATATTGACTACTGTACGGCCGTCCTAGCTCGCTCATTAATGTGTTAATCGAAATTACGGATTGCCTCTTATCCACTCGTCATCCCATTATGCCATAGTTTGTACATCTCWATTGTCAGTAGAAACCACATTTGTTTAAGCAAGTCAGCCATATCAGCTATGTTTTCTTAAAAGGCAGTAAATGAGCCTGAATTAACTGTTTYGCTGCCAGACAAGGCTCTGCTAATAACCAGGAGTAGYAGTGGTAAGATGTTGGGACTGATATGTTTGGACTCTGCTGTTGGGACAGCTTTATGTAGGTCCTAACAGTTTTTGGGCACTTTTTGTCACCGTTATAGTGCAATTCATGTATTGTTTAGTGTTGTGTTGCTGGCATGTGCTAGACGCGTTATGTGAATGGCTAGCTAGTTAGCGGGTACGCCGCTAATAGCATTTCAATCGGGCCTTTTGTGGAGCGATGGGTAACGATGCATTCTGGTGACCGTTGTTGATGTGTGAGAGGGTCCCTGGTTCGCGCCCGTGTCGGGCGAGGGGACGACGTAAAGTTATATGTTACATTGATGCTGTTGACACCGCGATCAACTGGTTGCTGCGGAAAAGGAGGAGGTTGAAAGGGGGGTGAGTGTACGGATGTGAAATGGCTAGTAGTAGCGGGTACGCGCTAATAGCATTTCAATCGGTTACGTCACTTGCTCTGAGACTGAAGTAGGGTTTCCCCTTGCTCTGCAAGGGCCGCGGCTTTTGTGGAGCGATGGGTAACGACGCTTCGTGGTGTCAGTTGTTGATGTGTGCAGAGGGTCCCTGGTTCGCGCCGTGTCGGGGCGAGGGACGGACGTAAAGTTTATACTGTACACATGGCATATTTATATATATATATTTTTTTTGCCCTCAAGATTTACATGCTAAAATCGCCACTGTGGACATACAAAGCAGCATCAGTCACAGTAAGTCACAGAGACCAGGGCAGTACAGGGAGCAAATAGAGACCAGGGCAGTACAGGAGCAAAAGAGACCAGGGCAGTACAGGGAGCAAACGAGACCAGGGCAGTACAGGGAGCAAACAGGGACCAGGGCAGTACAGGGAGCAAACGAGACCAGGGCAGTACAGGGAGCAAACGAGACCAGGGCAGTACAGGGAGCAAACGGAGACCAGGGCAGTACAGGGAGCAAACGAGAGGAGCAAACAGGAGACGCAGGGCAGTACAGGGAGCAAACGAGACGGGAGCAAACAGAGACAGGGCACTACAAAAGAACTACTTCCGGCGGCCGAAGAGGATGGCCGCCTCGCTGCGTTCCTTACAAGCATTTCGTACACTCGATTACATTGCTAACCATGGTGTATGTGACAAATAAAATTTGATTTTGATTTTTTACAGGGAGCAGAGACCAGGGCAGTAGGAGCAAATAGAGACCAGGCAGTACAGGGAGCAAATGAGACCAGGCAGTACAGGGAGCAAATAGAGACCATGGCAGTACAGGAGCAAAGAGACCAGGCAGGATACAGGGAGCAAACGAGCAGCGGCAGTTACAGGCAGCAAAGGAGAGACCAGGGCGCTACGACAGAGCAGCCACTAGTACGCGGAAGGAAGCAGAGACCAGGAGGCAGCTACGGAGCAAACATAAGACCGAGGCAGTACAAGGGAGCAAACACTAGTCTGTAAACCTAGCTGAAGTAACAGTGGAAGTTACTGTATTTAAGCCCGTTAACTGGTGTCGAAAGTGAGCTGAGGACAATATTTATTTTTAACCTTTATTTAACTAGGCAAGTCAGTTAAGAACAAATTCTTATTTACATGACGGCCTTCCAGAAGGCAAAAGGCCTCGCTGGTACAGGGCTGGGATTAATAAAAAATATGTCCTGATAATACAGAATATAGGACAAAGGACACACAGTCACCACAACAGAGAGGAACAGTCAGTCCACCTTGCACCCGCACTACATGGTAATCATATTTTCTTAACTCTTCTTGACTGCACTGTTGGTTAAGAGCTTGTAAAGGTCATGCATTCACGTTAGTCTACACGTGTTGTATTCGGCGCAGTACAGAGTAGTTTTGCATTTGAGAGTAGATGTCTTACAGTACTAAAGACATGACGTCAGTAAAGACATCGGACTATCTAGTGGTGAGCACCATCGATACAGTACAGACATGATGCAGTTAGCCTAGGCACACTACGACCTGTACAACATTGAATATTGCTACGCGGAAGCAACACAACATGGCAGCAGCACAAAACATGGTACAAACATTATGGCCACAGCAACAGGACAAAGGGCAAGACGGTAGAGGACAACAATACAGCATGAGAAGCAAGCCACAACTGTCAGTAAGAGAGTTCCATGATTGAGTCTTTGAATGAAGAGATGGAGATTATAAAGTCCAGTTTGAGTGTTTGTTGCAGCTCGTTCCAGTCCCTAGCTGCAGCGAACCGTAAAGATCGAGCGACACAGGGATGTGTGTGCTTTGGGGGCCTTTAACAGAATGTGGACTGGCAGAACGGGTTTGTATGTGGAGGATGAGGGCTGCAGTAGATATCAAGATAGGGGGGAGTGAGGCCTAAGAGGTTTTCTATAAGCACAACCAGTGGGTCTTGCGACGGGTATACAGAGATGAACCAGTACAGAGGAGTATAGAGTGCAGTGATGTGTCTATAAGGAGCTCGGTGGCAAATCTGATGGCCGAATGGTAAAGAACATCTAGCCGCTCGAGAGCACCTACTGCCGATCTATAAATTACGTCTCCGTAATCTAGCCAAAACCTCAATGCAACGAAGGTCATGGATATTGAAGCAGATATATATGCCAATGTGGGCACCTTCAGACCTGGCACAAAGGATGGAGTTGTTCACGCACACATTTTCATTCATCAGGAAACAATATCCTTTGTGTACTTTTATTGGTGCTCGAAAGAGTTGAAGAGGTCGATGGGGGGAGAGATAAATGCAGCAAGATCTTCACAGTACCCCGTGACGTGCTTCAGTACATTTTCAGTGGTGGAATCAAATCAAATGTATTTTATATAGCCCTTCGTACATCAGCTGATATCTCAAAGTGCTGTACAGAAACCCAGCCTAAAACCACAAACAGCAAGCGATGCAGGTGTAGAAGCACGGTGGCTAGGAAAAAAGAGACCCTCTGGAGTTTCTGCAGTGTGTCTGGCGCAATAGTGCATTCTCCTGGCTGCTATTATAGGCCTTTGCGAGTGTTTTCACTGAAACATCAGTGATGTAAACTTTTCAACTGATCACTTGGCCATACTGATCATCATGTTTCTGCAGAGAGAGTTACAGAAGGAGACAGAAATGATAATCATGAAGATCAATGGTGAATCTATTTATGCTATTAGTTTTACTGTAAGTTAAACTGTCGAATGCAAATAAATAATGAGAAGCGTATTTTATTAATTRATTAATTAATTGAGAAATCAATTACTTAACATCTAGGAATTTCAGACAAGATACWCACACACATTTACATTTCTGTCGAGTAGGAAATCATTTTAGAAACACTGTCTACAGCCACAGTTTCATTACCCTGCATTTTTAACACACAAAGATATGTTACATAAATAAACAAACACAATAYATTACTAATTTTAAAATGTTCAGTGTCATTAGAAAATGAAGTTAAAAGCGTACAGAACAAGTTGTACAGAGTATCAGTTAAATCAAGACCATCAGACATGAATTCCTGCCAATCATCAGCTGTACTCCCCCTCACAAACGTCTACAGATATACCATTGAGAGCATCCTGTCGGGCTGTATCAACGCCTGGTATGGCAATTGCACCGTCCACAACCGCAGGGCTCTCCAGAGGGTGGTGTGGTCAGCCCAACGCATCACCAGGGGCAAACTGCCTGCTCGCCAGGACAGCTACAGCACCGGGTGTCACAGGAAGGCCAAGAAGATCATCGAGGACCTCAGCCACCCGAGCCACACCCCGCTACCATCTAGAAGGCGGAGACAGCACAGGTGCATCAAAGCTGGGACATAGAAGATGTTTTCCCGGTCTCTATCTCCTGGCCATCAGACTGTTAAWTAGTCACCACTAGCCGGCCTCCGCCCAGTACCCTGCCCTGAACCTTAGTCACTGTTACTAGCGGCGACCACAGAGTACTCTAGACTGCTGCCCTATGTACATAGTCATTGAATACTGGTCACTTTAWTAATGTTTMCATATGGGTTTAACCCACTTTATATGTATATACTGTATTCTAGGTCATGGCTCATCCACTATAACTACTGCTGTACACCTTTTCTATTCATATACTGTCCATACACACCATTATATACATATACTGTAGGTGTGTTTTTCCAGGGGCTACAACACACATGTGTACTGTTGGGGGTACTGGAGGATCAGGGTTGGGAACCACTGGTGTGGCACATAGACAGAGCAATGGCACAAAAAGCAACCAAACAAAATACMTAAATACCTTAAGGTATGAGTCAGTATAGCAGGTCCTTGCATTGTCATCCAAGGCCTCACAACGCCAAGTCACTATATTCTTGAGACGTTCTCTTCAAAGCGATGTCGTCAGTTTGTCTATTCCATGTCCCTTTTTAGAACCATTGATCCGGGATGTTCGAGGCGGGGCCCCGTACCATTCGCGCCACGCCCCCGCAGTCACACTTTTAATTCATCTTCGTCACCCGGCGGTAACAACTCTCTTCTAATACCATCATACTGTTTCGATGTTTCTCCATGTTGTTGAAGAATACGTGGCTAACTCTTCATCGGATTCTCGGGTACACCCAAAATCACTGTGTCTTCAACATTCAACTGGATCCTCTTGGCGACGCCCACATATTGCTAGATTTCACTGTTCTGTCAAGCTCCATGGCAGTTGTTTGACTGGGTTTACCTGGTTCTACTCAACAAGTCTGAACGAACTGCCTGGTTTTTGGACAAGTTAATTAGTTGACCTGCCATAAAAACACATGGGGGTGTCTTGACCCATAGATTAGAAGAAACAAACAGATCAAACATCCACAGATCAAACATCCACAGATCAAACATCCACAGATCAAACATCCATCAGAAACAACATCCACAGATCAAACATCCACAGATCAAACATCCAACATATCAAAGAACCACAGATCAAACATCCACAGACTCACACAATCAATACATTCACAGATCAAACATCCACAGATCAAAAGAACCACATATCAAACATCCACAGATCAAACATCCACAGATCAAACATCCACATATCAAACATCCACAGATCAAACATCCACATATCAAAGAACCACAGATCAAACATCCAACAGATCCACAGATAAACATTCACAGATCAAACATTCACAGATCAAACATCCACAGATCAAAGAACCACAGATCAAACATCCACAGATCAAAACATCCACAGATCAAACAATCCACAGATCAAACATCACAGATCAAAATCCACAGATCAACAGATCCAAACATTCAATCAAACATCACAATCAAAACATCCACAGATAAAGATCCACATACAAACATCCACAGATCAAACATCCACAAGATAAGAACCAAAAGGTGGTAATATGAATGAGTGACACACGACGGAACCAAACACACACCTGAATGAACCCCAATAACATCACAGCATTTCTCAGACTACACAACACCCACGCACCACATTTTCTACACAACTCTCTCTCAACACACACGCCAAAACGTATGTCATAACGTGGTGAAAAGCAAGTAGTGGAATTAAAATAACTTATTTCCATGTTTTTTGGCTTGAATGAGTGCATGTAGCGGGGTGGTAGAAGCTAATGAGCAATGCAGTGCCTGGTTGTGCACATGATGCTGTTCATTCCCTCTGTTCTGCTCCATGGGATGCTGTTATGGTTCCCTCTGCTCTGCTCCATGAGCGTTTCTCTGTTTCCTCTGTTCTTGGCTCATGATAGTGTTCTATTCCTCTGCTTCTGCTCCATGATAATGTTCTATTTCCTCTGTTCTGCTCCATGATAGCTGTTCTGTTTCCTCTGGCTCTGCTCCCATGATACTGTTCTGTTTCCTTCTGTTCTGCTCCATGATACTGTTCTGTTTCCTCTGGTTCTCTCCATGATACTGATCTGTATTTCCTCTGTTCTGCTCCATGATACTGTTCTGTTTCCTCTGTTTCTGCTCCATGATGCTGTTCTGTTTCCTCTGTTCTGCTCCATGATACTGTTCTATTTCCTCTGTTCTTGCTCCATGATACTGTTATGTTCCCTCTGTTCTGCTCCATGATGCTGTTCTGTTCCCTCTGTTCTGCTCTGCTCCATGCAGAATGTTCTATTCCACTGCTTCGTGCTCCATGATGCTGTTTCTATTCCCACTGCTCTGGCTCCATGATGCTGTTCTGTTCCCTCTGCTCTGCTCTGCTCCATTGATGCTGTTCTATTCCCTCTGCTCTGCTCTGCTCCATGATACTGTTTCTGTTTCCTCTGTTCTGCTCCACGATACTGTTCTGTTCCCCTTACTCTGCTCCCATGATGCTGTTCTGTTTCCTTCTGTTCTGCTCCACGATACTGTTCTGTTTCCTCTGCTCTGCTCCATGATGCTGTTCTGTTCCCTCTGTTCTGCTCCATGATGCTGTTCTGTTCCCTCTGCTCTGTTCTGCTTCATAGATGCTGTTATGTTCCCACTGCTCTGTTCCATGATGCTGTTCTGCTCCATGATGCTGTTCTGTTCCCTCTGCTCTGCTCCATGATGCTGTTTATTCCCTCTGCTCTGCTCCATGATGCTGTTCTGTTCCCTCTGCTCTATGATGCTGTTCTATTCCTCTGCTTGCTCCATGATGCTGTTTCTGTTCCCTCTGCTCTGCTCCATATGCTGTTCTATTCCCTCTGCTTCTGCTCTGCTCCATGATACTGTTCTGTTTCCTTGCTCTGCTCCATGATACTGTTATGTTCCCACTGCTCTGTTCCATGATGCTGTTCTATTCCCTCTGCTCTGCCTCCATGATACTGTTCTGTTTCCTCTGTTCTGCTCCATGATACTGTTCTGTTCCCTCTGTTCTGCTCCATGATGCTGTCAGTTTCCTCTGTTCTGCTCCATGATACTGTTCTGTTTCCTCTGTTCTGCTCCATGATGCTGTTCTGTTCCCTCTGCTCTGCTCTATGCCTCACCTGAGCTGGAACACACATCCACAAGATATATTGGCCAGCAGAAGGGGAGGGTGTCTACAATAGGGTCCAGAGCCTGGCAGGCAGCACAGAGCAAGGCACAGAGGTGGTGTTGATGGGGTGGTTGTTATGATGGTGATGGTAGTGGTAATGATGGTGGTAATGATGGTGGTGTTGGTATGATGGTGGTTTGTGGTGGTGGTTGTGGTGGTGGTGTTGATGGGATGGTGGTGTTGATGATGGTGGTGTTGATGATGGTGGTTTTGGTGGTGATGATGGTGTTGAGATGGTGATGTTTGGGATGGTGGTTGATGGTGGCGTGATGGTTGGGGTGGTGTTTGATGAGGTGGTTTGATGGTGGTGATTGATGGAATGGGGATTGTGGTGATGGTGGTGATGAATGATGGTGGTGGTGGTAGATGAATGATGGTGGTGGTGTGATGGGCGATGGTGGTGATGGGGATGGTGTGTTGATGAGGTGGTTGATGGTTGGGATGTTGATGATGGTGGTGGTGTTGATGATGATGATGATGGTTGGGGTGGTGTTGATGATGGTGATGATGGTGGTTGTGGTGGTGATGATGGTGGTGTTGATGATGGTGGTGGTGGTGTTGGTGTTGTGTAGACTGCTGTATAGTGAGGGTATCAGGGAGTCAGCCTACAGGAAAACACACAGGTGGGTTCTTTGTTAGTGTTTTCTTATAACTGTAATGACTCTCAATCTGTTAATAAACAGGAAACAGAATACTCTCTCAAAACCCTCCAGTCTGAAATGCTCTAATACTATTATGTCCACATTGAATTACATTTTAAATCAAATTGTTGTTATACTGTGTCAAAACACATATATGTCTCCCTCCCTATGTTTTACGCATCTACAGTAGTTTGGTATCAAATGTTCCCACACTGATATTCCTCTAATACCACATTCTTCYATCCAAATCTGCCGGGGAAAAGACTGGATGGCTGCTGCCAACCACAAGGCCAGGAGGGCACAGTCAGTCACATCTGCAACCGTTTGGGAACACTGCCTTGCTGGGATTACAACAATACATCASGGTTTGAATTACACACAAACTATTGTTTGTTACTTGAATTCTACGGATTAAAATTCACTGTGTGAGGATGATGGACACACACAGAATGTATATTAAGAGGGAAAACTCCATGCATATGTGTGACTGGTCCCAGATCTGTTTGTACCATTTTACCAGCCACTATCCACTATAGTCATTGGTGTGAAAAGGACCATAGGAGTTGGCAAAAAAGCACAAACAGATCTGGGACCAGGCTAGTCCTTTACAGCAAAGTGGCCACAGGTCCCTTGACGATCTCCAGTAAAATGGGTCTGAGAGGGAAAGAAAAAAGCTGGTCCTCTGCTCAGCACAGAAACCTAGTCCCTTGACAATAACCCTGTCTGACTGATTTATTATGTTTCCTCCCTAAAGACAGAAAGGAAGTGGGTCAGAACAGGAAGTGCAAGTCTAATTGTACTCCCTTTTTAGCTTTTAGCTGGAATTATCTTTACATAGTTTAACACATAGTTGTTAAAATAAACATAATATAGGCCATTTACTGTATATTGTGGCCATTTGTCCAGCTTGAATTTGAACCAATGACTGTAAACAGAACAGACTACAAGCAACAGAATAGCCTGAAGCAACTGCCAGCTGCTTTATGCATATTCATTATAAGACTAGCAGTTTATTTATGAATACAGTGCCATAATGGTATTCCTTTTATATATATATATATAAACAAATCTTACACATTTTTGCTATGTCCATCTCTGAGTAGGCTATTATGTTTGGTTACATTAAATGAGTCAACGCTCACAACATGCCACTGTAGTTTTTGCCATCCTATGCATTGCTGCAGCTCGCTTCTCATACGCAATCCCTGGGTGGGTGGTTGCCATGGTTTCTCGGGTCACATGCGTGGGTTTCCTGTAACCAGCAAGAGCAGCAGAAGATGCCATTTTCATTCAACATACTGAAAGGATTCTCTACATTGCACGTGGATTATAAAACATTCACCGGGCAATTAAGCGTTTTTCCCAGTTTCATTTCTTTCAGTCTCTTGTATTTAGAATTGAAYATAATTATTTCGTTATTTGGGAAGCACATTAATTGTACATTTTATTCGTATTTCTCATAGATTTGACATCAGGAATGAGTATAGAAATTCCTGAAGGATTGACGGAGCTGTTGCAGAGCTTTACCGTGGAAGTGTTACGGAATCAGCCGGGAGATTTGCTCGAATTCGCGTTGCAGTATTTCACCCAACTGAAGGACAGTGAGACTACCGGGGCCGCGTTCGGCAATGACCAACATTCGGCCACGCGACCCAGTGGGAAAGCGGTCAATTTCATCGACGAAGCCATGCAGATCGATTCTGAAAATGGAGAGGAAGAGGAGAGTGACGACGAGGAATTCATTGGTAAAGAATAATAACCAAGTGTATATTATATTCTACAGCCAATGGAATGTTGGAATGGAATCCTACAATTGTAATATGTGTTTGCCTCCTAGAGAGAATATAGCCTCTGTAGCCAGTGGTGTGTGTGTGTGATTAGCATTCGAATTGCTTGCCACATTGTAACAACACCATGGTATTTATTTAGTCTGGGCTGGTATTGCCCATATATGGTCATGCCATGGTGGCTGATTGACGTGCATACTAATGAACATACAGTATAGCTGTGTAGCCTTTGATCTCTAACSGACGGCGTATCCTGATTTCATTTGACATCATTAGGGCGATACAGTGCATTTAGGCCAAGTTACTACAGAGGGAACAAGAGCCTATACAGTCCTCGTGATAAAAAGCGCATAAGCATTTTACATTTCATATGCAACAGTATGTTATTGGCTTTGTACAGCTCTGTAGGTCTGAAAGTAAAGCAGTTGGGGGGAAAACGTGTTTGTGACAGGTTAGCAATCCATTACTTAGTGGTTGTGGAGCCTAACTGAAGAGGAAGTCTGGATGCTTGCTATTAGGAGGATAGGCCACCCAGGGCTGCAACTTGCCTGGCTACCCAAACTCCTTCCTCTGGCCAAACGTTACGTCACGCCCACGGACGTTAGTTTTTTCTCGCCAATAAGGGGGTGCGATTAATCTCGCCTGGTCGCCCGTGTAGATGTGTTTTGAACCGGCTGAAAGTTGATTGCATTCGATTTGGAACCAGGTTGCCTCCCGGGCGTGAGCCAGGTGGTGTCCCGCTCTGTCCGTGTCAAAACAAAAGTGACGTAATTATGCACGTGTAGTAATGAGTAGGATTCTTTGTTTTCACATGCAAAAGTGATTGCTTTTGATTAAAAACGCATTATCTGCCTTCTCAATGAAAAGTATATAGTTTGAAAATTCTAACATTTTATTTTAAGGAAAATATATGTATTTKTCTGGACAATGCCCCATTCTGCCTTGTTGACAACATGGCCAGAGTGGTGCAGATTACTGTTTGATTTGAGAAGGGCTCTCTTCCCTCCCCACTTTCGCCCGATGACGTGATGGGCCATAGCTCGGTGTAGCCCGGGCCAGATCAATCGAACCACCTCATTGATTGGGGATCTGAGTATCTCCCTGAAGATTCCTAGAATGGAAATCCATTGGAAATCCATTCTAGACCGACTGATTGGTCTCGGAAAAYCAATGGGTTGGGCCAGAGCCAGAAAAGAACACAAATGGGTAAAGTGATGTTTTGAAGATTTACCATTGGYTTTGATAATCTGATTGGTTAGAGATGATCCAATCGCTGATGACTTTGTTTTGTACAACACCCCCTAATTTTGACTTCACTACAAAACGGACGATAGAGCAGTGGAACAATTCTGTTTGCGTCGTCAGGCAAGGCTGCAACAGGCCTAGGCCTACATTCTCTGTTTATACATTTAACACATGTATATAGAATGGAACAAGCCCCATGCACGATTACTGCTTGCATATAGAATAGAACAAGCCCCATGCACGATTACTGCTTGCATATAGAATAGAAAAGCCCATGCACGATTACTGCTTGCATATAGAATCAGAACAAGCCCATGCACGATTACTGCTTGCATATAGAATAGAACAAGCCCATGCACGATTACTGCTTGCATATAGATGGAACAAGCCCCATGCACGATTACTGCTTGCATATAGAATGGAACAAGCCCCATGCACGATTACTGCTTGCATATAGAATAGAACAAGCCCCATGCACGATTACTGCTTGCATATAGAATAGAATAGACTAGAAGAGAGAAGATAAGACCTTGGCTGATGCAGAAATGCTACATGCAGCCAATGCCACATTACTCCCATGAGCCCTTGGCCCTGACACAGTATCACCACAATGTTCTGTTCTGTTTGTTATAATAGTGGGACAAAAACACATGTCAGGGTTCCCTACATGGTGGCCCGCAGATGGTTTTATTTTCCCCCCCCCCCAAGTTTTCTGAGCAAAAAAAATAAATATTGTTGTTTTATTGTTGGACATTAAACTGTGAAAACACCAGCGAATCAGCTCCAAGTGATTTTAATTTTGGAAATCTTTGGTCCAAAGTGTTCCCATGCATAATAGAGAGATATATGTGATATCGTATACRAATGTAAGCAACGTTTGAAATTATTATGTTTTAGTCAAATATTATATCTGTTTTGGCTTCTTGCGGTCAATTTGCAGTCTAYAAATGATTTGTAATTATGTTCCGGCCCCCTGACCATCCRCTTAAAAWMAATTGGCTTGTGGCTGAATCTAGTTGATTATCTCTGACATGCAGAGATAATATATATATCTCTTTGTAGATTTATGTTGGTGCGACATGCATATGGTATTGTGGGAAGTTGTGCCTCCTGGGTTTCCGTAGTCAGTGAATCTAAAGTAAACAGTCTGAGCTCATCACAGACTTGAGTTCCATCTGGCTTCGACCCATCACGTGTCTGCGTCTGATTATTATTTTATAAACAATTAGTAATGTAGCTATGGTACAGACCCTGAGAGCTGGTTGTTTCAGGACAGGTGCAGTCAGGTGCATTCAATCTTCCTGTTACTGGCAAGCCTTGACTGCACTTTTCATGGCCCGTGAGAGGACCTATAATTCCCCCTTACATAACACAACCAACCCAGGCCCTCAGTTCATAATTATATTTAGACGAGAGAGAGAGAGAGAGGGGAAGAGAGAGAGAGGCTGGCTAACTAGGTATTCATGGATGAGATGAGACCTCTTACCTAATGTATTTTTCATGTGGAGGTATTGTTCTAGTGCGAAGTGTTTTTAAATTGCTTTGGTTCAGTGATGCTTTAAATTCATTCTC
Organism: Salvelinus sp. IW2-2015; assembly: GCF_002910315.2. Taxonomy (NCBI): domain Eukaryota; kingdom Metazoa; phylum Chordata; class Actinopteri; order Salmoniformes; family Salmonidae; genus Salvelinus; species Salvelinus sp. IW2-2015. The sequence continues at coordinate 193,390 of NW_019942825.1, forward strand.
AATTAAATTTTGTTCAGAGAAGCAAAATGCAATTCAAAGGACTCAGCTGTTCCCTGTTATGAGTTTTAGGTCAGCAAAGGGTGTGTGCATACCTGGTTTTATGTAGAGCCAAAGATATAGTAGAGAGAGTTTGGACAGTTTGATGTATTATGRTGCATTTACATAACACCACCAATTCTATGGCAGCCATGTTAGCTCTGCATGGGCAATATTGACCAATAGCAGTTATGGTTTACCTGGTTTGATGGAGTTATCAAAGAGAGGGGATATGCATTAAGCATTAGGTCTCGTCTGTGATTGACATTTTGTTATAACAATCCACAGTAGATCAAATGTCCTTTTCACCCATTATTCAGTTGCCAGCTTTGACACATTTCTCAGAACACGTCTTCTGTATGGTATCACTGCAATATTGGAAGTCCTCTTTCTTTCTTTGGCCTTAACGGAATGTAATCCGATATGAATCTGATTTGAATCCTATATGAATCCTATATGAATCCGATATGAATCTGATTTGAATCTGATACGAATCTGATTTGAATCCGATATGAATCTGATTTGAATCTGATTTGAATCTGATATGAATCTGATATGAATCTGATTTGAATCCTATACGAATTCTAAATGAATCTTATATGCATCCTAAATGAATCTTATATGAATCCTATATGAATCCTAAATGAATCCTATATGATGACCTAACATTTTGCTTTGCTCTTATTTCAGCTCCAGTGATGAGTCGATTCATTAGAAGAGCATCAGGTGAGTGTGTTACATCTGTTGTTATGTCAGGTGTGCAGTGGTGGAAAAAGTACCCAATTGTCATACTTGAGTAAAAGTAAAGATAAAGTAATAGAAAATGACTTAAGTAAAAGTGAAAGTCACCCAGTAAAATACTACTTGAGTAAAAGTATATGGTTTTAAATATACTTAAGTATCAAAAATAWATGTAATTGCTAAAATATACTTAAGCAAATTTTCTGTCCATTAAAATAACATCAAATTGATCAGAAATACAGTGTAGACATTGTTAATGTTGTAAATGACTATTGTAGCTGGAAACTGAAGATGTTTTATGGAATATCTACATAGGCGTACAGAGGCCCATTATCAGCAACCATCACTCCTGTGTTCCAATGGCACGTTGTGTTAGCTAATCCAAGTGTATCATTTTAAAAGGCTAATTGATCTAACCAGTATAGAAAGAGGAGTGGGAGGCCCCGGTGCACAACTGAGCAAGAGGACAAGTACATTAGAGTGTCTAGTTTGAGAAACAGACACCTCACAAGTCCTCAAAAGGGAGCTTTATTAAATAGTACCCTCAAAACACCAGTCTCAACGTCAACAGTGAAGAGATAACTCCGAGATGCTGGCCTTCTAGGCAGAGTTGTAAAGAAAAAGCCAAATCTCAGACTGGCCAATAAAAAGAAAAGATTAAGATGGGAAAAAGAACACAGACACTGGACAGAGGAACTCTGCCGAGAAGGCCAGCATCCCGAAGTCGCCTCTTCACTGTTGAGACTGGTGTTTTGTGGGTACTATTTAATGAAGCTGCCAGTTGAGGACTTGTGAGGCGTCTGTTTCTCAAACTAGACACTCTAATGTACTTGTTCTCTTGCTCAGTTGTGCACCGGGGCCTCCCACTCCTCTTTCTATTCTGGTTAGAGTCAGTTTGCGCTGTTCTGTGAAGGGAGTAGTACACAGTGTTGTACGAGATCTTCAGTTTGTTGGCAATTTCTCGCGTGGAATAGCCTTAATTTCTCAGAACAAGAATAGACTGACGTGTTTCAGAAGAAAGTTCTTTGTTTCTGGCCATTTTGAGCCTGTAATCGAACCCACAAATGCTGATGCTTCAGATACTCAACTAGTCTAAAGAAGGCCAGTTTTATTACAACAATTTTCAGCTGTGCTAACATAATTGCAAAAGGGTTTTCTAATGATCAATTAGCCTTTTAAAATGATAAACCTGGATTAGCTAACACAACATGCCAGTGGAACACAGGAGTGATGGTTGCTGATAATGGGCCTCTGTACGCCTATGTAGATATTCCATAAAAATCTTCTGTTTCCAGCTACAATAGTCATTTACAACATTAACAATGTCTACACTGTATTTCTGGTCAAGGACAAAAATGTGCTTTTCTTTCAAAAACAAGGACATTTCTAAGTGACCCCACACTTTTGAACGGTAGTGTACATTATTTTCTTTGGGAATGTAGTGAAGTAAAAGTTGTCAAACATATAAATAGTAAAGTACAGATACCCAACGAAAACGACTTAAGTAGTACTTTAAAGTATTTTTACTGAAGTACTTTACACCACTGCAGGTGTATTACTACTGGGCTGGAACAAAAGCCAAAAGCTTAGCTTCTCAACCGTGAGATACCCATTCCCAGAGAGCCTGAAGTCAGCAGTCATTCAGTCAGCAGTCATTCAGTCAGCAGTCATTCAGTCAGCAGTCATTCAGTCAGCAGTCATTCAGTCAACACCCCATTGTCTGTTTATAGAACAACATGGCACCATTTCAATAATTGACATGCTTTTACCAGGAATTTTCTATCTTCTACAGTACAGCACTAACTCTGTCTGGCCTCTTCGTTCAGTCAGCGGTCTAGCTATAAAACAAACCTTTAAATCTCGTATCAAGGATACCTTCTGAAGTTACACTGACAGTCAGGCTGCACTTAATTTTTTCTTAAATGTAACTGATATGGAAAAATTTGAGGTATTAAAACACAGAGGTCATTAAGCATAACTGTGTCTCCACTGTGTTTCATTTGGCCTCTCTGCTTACAGTAGAGACAACGGTGGTAATTAATCTCTATCTCCCATCAGAGAAGAACAGGAAGGAAATGAATCAGTGAACGATGTAGGGTGACATGAGTTCAAACCAGGTGCAGGAGGACACTGTTGAGATGAGGATCTATCCTAGTTTCCTGTGTGGGAGCTTGAGGTTATACAGACAGACAGAGGAGTGACTGTACCATTATCTGCATGGTTGGTAACAGGATGGTTGGCTGGAGGCATGTAGGAGCTTATGGGCTAGGCTGGTCAACCATACTGGTTGCTGCGCTCACCGGCCTCGCTGATAGGCTGGTCAACCATACTGGTTGCTGCACTCACCGGCCTCGCTGGATAGGCTGGTCCAACCATACTGATGCTGCGCTCACCGGCCTCGCTGATAGGCTGGTCAACCATACTGGTTGCTGCGCTCACCGGCCTCGCTGATAGGCTGGTCAACCATACTGACTCATGCCAGCAGTAAGGGAGTGTAAGAGGTCTTCAGGGGAGGTTGGGGTCAAGATACCTGTTTTGTTTTTGTGTGGTACAGGAGAAGTCCACACACTGCAACAAAAAAAAACGGTCTTCAGGCTCTATATATAAAAAAAAAAAGCATATTTATTTTACATAATGAAAAATTATAGTGTGATTCCTTTCGAATGGAAAAGTATAAATAATGTCTAGTCGCCAAATACAATATAGGTTATGTGTAAACAATAGATATGCGCTTTGTCATTGACAAGTAGAAGGACTGAGCTCTGGTCCAGTTGTTCTGATATGTTTTAAAGAGGCTTTAATATGTCTACTGAATCTCTCTGTGATGTCATGGAGCATCGAGCACGTTTACAGGAAGGAGATCATATCTACRTGTTTATACAAATGTCACGTTGATGAAACCCCCACACTTTAAACAATGGTGTGGTGTTAAGTATATCACAAAGACTCTTAATCTCAGCAGAATTAGACAGTTGCTTATATGACTGGGATAAGTGGGATCATGGTAGAAATCCTGTTAAACTCCCAGAATCCAACTCTCACCCCATATAGTCTTGGATCTTTTAACATGGACTATCTTAGATTGTTTTACCATTTGTATGGCTTCAGAATGACTGTATGTCTTTTAACAGAACCTTTCTGCTTAATGTATTGTATTGTATTTTAAGTGAATGTGAATGTCTTGCAGTAACTTTCATTCATCTCTTCTATCACACAGTTTGTGCTGAGGCGTTCAACCCTGATGAAGACGAGGAAGACAAAGAACAGAGGGTAAGATGGCCCAGACAGACAGAGGAGTGACTGTACCACTTCAAAATAGTGTTACTGTACAACTGAAAACTAAGTATTACAGAGGAACTACAGGATACAGGATCTTGATTCCACTTGATATTGTACTTGATTAGTATTGGAGGTAGTGTACGGGGTAGGTATGAGTTATGGTGGTATCATGTTAATGACGTTTCCGCTTGAAATGTCTCTCTGTGAATAACACGAGTGGCGTGTGTGTTTTCCCAGGTCACCCATCCTAAAACAGACGAACAGAGACAGAGACTACAGGAGGCTTGCAGAGACATCCTGCTGTTCAAAAACCTGGACCCGGTAAACTGAAGAAATATTCCCTCATTTTAGGCTGAGTGGGCCTCTCTGCCCCTCCACCCACTGGCTGCTGTGATTCAATGGACTGACATACTCTGTACACACACACAAACACACACACACACACACACACACACACACCCACACCACACACACACACACACACACACACACACACACACACACACACACACACACACACACACACACACACACACACACACACACACAACACACACACACACACACACACATTGGCACATGATTGCACACACACACTAACTGTACACAGAAAACAGAACAGACCGTAGCCCGGGGCCTGTAACTTTGTCATGGCCCAGTGCACTGTGGGAGTTTTTTTAGCTAGTTATTTTGAAATACTGTAACAGCATGTAGAGAGGAATCAAGTTCAAGTATTCATTTATCTTAAATACTGTACTGTGATGATGCTGTGGCATATGTAATGGGTAATGTGGCCTTACTATTACAAATACTCAATACAATGTTGGTTTTCTAATTGAATATACTTCTAGTTGAATATACACGTCTAATATAATCCACAGGTCTTTGATTCAGTTTGAATTGTTATTTATTGTTTTGTTTTCTCATATCACAGGAACAATTTTCCCAAGTACTGGACGCCATGTTTGAGAAGTTCCTTGAGGTAGGAGAACAYATCATAGATGAAGATGCCGATGGCGACAACTTCTACGTCATTGAAAGGTAATTCTGTAGTAGCAACCTCGTCAAGAGGTTTGGATCTCWTGGCTCAACGGTTAAAGGGGATACTTTGGGATGTTAGCAATGATGCCCTTTRTCTACTTCAGATKAACTTTGTTATGTCTCTGTGTTCAGTAGGAAGGAAGWTAGAGGTAGTTTAGCATGCTAGCAGATAGTCATAGACTTCTAGTTATTGTGCTAACGCTAGTTAGCATTGGCTTGCGAAACTACTAACTTCCTTCATACTGGACTGACATTGGACTGACAGCCGGCCGGGGGTTACTTCCCAAATTTGTTACATTACATCACAGTATATTTGGCAATAGTTTCATTTCAGTTAATCATTTCAGCTAGGGTAAACACTATGATGGGAAAGTGCTAGTTGCACCACACTTCCCCAAGCCATCTTGTRCTCAGTGTGTACATGTATATTTTAAACTGTAGAGCTTTGTGTTTTATGCTGTAAGTGCTTTGTGCGCTGTGCGCTGCTATTTTGACAAGGTCTCTCTTGTAAAAGAGATTTGTTCATCTCAATGAGACTAACCTGGTAAAAAAACAAGGTCCAAGAAAGATCACAGTATTTGTCTTGAAAGGACTGTTATATGATCCAATTGGCTCTCTCCATCTCGCTCTCTCTCTCTCTCCCTCTTCCCCCTCCATTTCTCTCTCTCTCTTCCCCTTCATCTCTCTCACTCTCTCCCTCTCCATATCTCTTTCTCTCCATATTTCTCTCTCCCTCTTCCCCCTCCATCTCTCTCTCTCTCCATCCCCCTCCATCTCGCTCTCTCTTCCCTCTCCATATCTCTCTCTCTCTTATTCTCTCTCTCTCTCTCTCTCTCTCACACAGAGGGACCTTTGACATCTATATGAGGGTTGATGGTGTAGAGAAGACCGTGGGAGCCTATGATAACAGGGGAAGCTTTGGGGAGCTGGCCCTGATGTACAACACCCCCAGGGCTGCTACCATCATCTCCACCTCGCCCGGAGCCCTCTGGTGCCTGGTGAGTGGATGCTCTTCAGTTCCCTAAACTGTTTCTCATAGTACATGCAGTGCCAGACAGTACTGAACCGTGCATATTCTCTTATGGGGTAGCAGCTGTCTGACAGTTTTCGGGAGGAAACTGGCATTGTGATGAATGGCTCAGTTGTCAATGTGTCAGGGATCACGTTCATTTATATGGACTCACTCTATTGTAAGTTGCTTATAGGTACATTATCCTCCGATGGGTACATTGCCAGAATTCTGCCTCTGTGTATTTAGCTGTGGAGAAACAGCTGAGAAAGCTCAGTGAGGTAAAAGAACCGTTTCTGTACAAAGTGCTTCCTAGAATCTGTACTCTCTGAGTTGGAAGCATTGGACTGTACATTAGCAGCACATGTGTCCTTTCCCAGGTGTTTAACCCCAGATGCTCACAGACCATAATATAATGACATGATATAATAATACTTCTGCTGTTTTTTGTGGAAAATCTTGACATGTGTTTAATGATAAAGCTCCCTCTGCTGGACAATATTATGTTGGACACAGGGACAGAATGTTTAGAGAAACTCTAGGAGTGGTAATGGAGTACTGTACTAGTAAACGAAACAATCACAAATTGTGGACTGTGTGCGTCTTGAATATACACTGAGACACAAAACATGAATCTTTCCATGACATAGACTAACCAGGTGAATCCAGGTGAAMGCTATTGTCCCTTATTGATGTCACTTGTTAAATCCACTTCAATCAGTGTAGATGAAAAGGAGGGGACAGGTTAAAGAATGAGTTTTAAKCCTTGAGACAGTTGAGTCATGTATTGTGTATGTGTGTCATTCAGAGGTTGAGTGGGAAAAAACAAAAGTTTTAAGTGCCTTTGAACGGCGTATGGTAGTAGATGTCAGGCGCACCGCTTTGTGTCAAGAACTGCAACGTTGCTGGGTTTTTCCACGCTCATCAGTTTCCTGTSTGTATCAAGAATGGTCCACCACCCCAAGGACATCCAGCCAACTTGACACAACTGTGGGAAGCATTGGAGTCAACATGAGCCAGCATCMCTRTGGAACGCTTTCMRYACMTTGTAGAGTCTATGCCCCTCATGCAACTCARTATTAGGAAGGAGTTCCTAATGTTTGGTAAACTCAGTGTATCTACCAATGCCAGACATCACATGACTTGTTGTTTTCATCCTACCATTAGAAATGACTGATCTACTGTTTTCATCCTACCATTAGAAATGACTGATCTACTGTTTTCATCCTACATTAGAAATGACTGATCTACTGTTTTCATCTACCTTAGAAATGACTGATCTACTGTTTTCATCCTACCATTAGAAATGATTGATGTACTCTGTTTTCATCTACCATTAGAAATGATTGATCTACTCTGTTTTCATCCTACCATTAGAAATGACTGATCTACTGTTTTCACTACCATTAGAAATGACTGATCTACTGTTTTCATCTACATTAGAAATGATTGATGTACTCTGTTTTCATCCTACCATTAGAAATTATTGATGTACTCTGTCGTCTGCAGGATCGTCTGACATTCAGGAGGATCATAGTGAAGAACAACGCGTGTGAGAGGAGACTGTACGAGGAGTTGATTGAATCACTTCCACTGTTAACATCATTAGAGGTACAGTATAGATATCTCTTCCTGTTTGTTATGTATAGCCTGGTCCCARACCTGTTTGTGCTGTTTAGCCAACTCCTATGGTTGTTTAGCATGACAATGACCATAKGAGTTGGCAAGACGGCAGGTCTCAGACTTTGCTACTTTCTTTCTCTTTACCAATAGAATCTAAAGTGTATTTTAAAGTAAAACCAACTGATCCATTTGAAACCAATCTCAAACCCACTTTTTCCCCCACAGCTTTCAGAGAGAATGAAGGTGGTGGATGTGTTGTCTTCTAGAGYCTTCTGCGATGGAGAACAGATYATCTCTCAGGTATTTATACATCTCAGTCTTACGTTCTAAATGATCCCACCGTTTGTATGCATCATGTATGTTATGTTCCCGATCCCTAACTAGAACAGACTTCTTTCAGTCATTCTTTGTTATGTATTTGTTATTCTCCATTTGAACATAATCCTGTATGTTCTGTTACAGGGTGACCTAGCAGATTGTTTTTATATAGTTGAATCTGGGCAAGTTAGAATCACCATGAAGAGAACCAGGGTAAGTTTGCATTGTTCTGTGATGATTTTTAAAAATAAAAGTAGTTTGTGTATGCACCATCAAAATAAATGTTTACTTTGGACAGATTTGTGGGATTTAATGTCGTTTATGTTGCTTTCTTATGTCTTCTCTCTCTAGACGAAAAAGGACCAAGAGGATGTGGATATAGCTACATGCTCCAGGGGGCAGTACTTTGGAGAACTGGCCCTCGTCACCAACAAACCCAGAGCTGCTTCAGCTTACGCTGTGGGAAGTGTCAAGTGTTTAGGTACTGCCTTTACTACACCGTATGTTCTGTTTGACTTCCTGTTTCGGTCCATGACAGAACTGYATGTCTTAGTGAAAGCACCAGCTTTTGAGAGAAGCACTTCTGTATTTATGTGAAAGCCAACAAAAGCCTTCTCTGCCATTCACTTGTTGTGACATGGTAACACTTTACATTACAGCATGGAATAGAGGGGTATTATAGCATGATCATATAGTGGAGTTTTGTTCATGTGGATCCTTTTTAGGATGTGATGTGAGGACAGCTCTACTTACAATCACACTGCTTCCCATCCTGTGTATTATAACTGGTAAACACAAGAGGAGAGTTGTCAATACACAGGATGGGAAGCCATAACTGGTAAACACAAGAGAGGTGTCAATACACAGGATGAGAAGCCATAACTGGTAAACACAAGAGGAGAGTTGTCAATACCAGGATGGGAACCATAACTGGTAAACACAAGAGGAGAGTGTCAATACACAGGATGGGAAGCCATAACTGGTAAACACAAGAGGAGATTGTCAATACACAGGATGGGAAGCCATAACTGGTAAACAAGAGGAGAGGTGTCAATACACAGGATGGGAAGCCATAACTGGAAACACAAGAGGAGAGGTGTCAATACACAGGATGGGAAGCCATAACTGGTAAACACAAGAGAGGTGTCAATACACAGGATGGGAAGCCATAACTGGTAAACACAAGAGAGGTGTCAATACACAGGATGGGAAGCCATAACTGGTAAACACAAGAGAGAGTTGTCAATACACAGGATGGGAAGCCATAACTGGTAAACACGGAGGAGAGGTGTCAATACACAGGATGGGAAGCCATAACTGGTAAACACAAGAGAGGTGTCAATACACAGGATGGGAAGCCATAACTGGTAAACACAAGAGGAGAGTTGTCAATACACAGGATGGGAGCCATAACTGGTAAACACAAGAGGAGTTGTCAATACACAGGATGGGAAGCCTAACTGGTAAACACAAGAGAGAGTTGTCAATCACAGGATGGGAAGCCATAACTGGTAAACACAAGAGGAGAGTGTCAATACACAGGATGGGAACATAACTGGTAAACACAAGAGGAGAGGTGTCAATACACAGGATGAGAAGCCATAACTGGTAAACACAAGAGGAGAGTTGTCAATACACAGGATGGGAAGCCATAACTGGTAAACACAAGAGGAGAGTTGTCAATACACAGGATGGGAAGCCATAACTGGTAAACACAAGAGGGAGGTGTCAAACACAGGATGGGAAGCCATAACTGGTAAACACAAGAGGAGAGGTGTCAATACACAGGATGGAAGCCATAACTGGTAAACACAAGAGGAGAGGTGTCAATACACAGGATGGAGAAGCCATAACTGGTAACACAAGGGAGTTGTCAATACACAGGATGGGAAGCCATAACTGGTAAACACAGAGGAGAGTTGTCAATACACAGGATGGGAAGCCATAACTGGTAAACACAAGAGGAGAGGTGTCAATACACAGGATGGGAAGCCATAACTGGTAAACACAAGAGGAGTGTCAATACACAGGATGAAAGCCATAACTGGTAAACACAAGAGAGGTGTCAATACACAGGATGGGAAGCCATAACTGGTAGACACAAGAGAGGTGTCAATACACAGGATGGGAAGCCATAACTGGTAGACACAAGAGAGGTGTCAATACACAGGATGGGAAGCCATAACTGGTAAACACAAGAGGAGAGGTGTCAATACACAGGATGGGAAGCCATAACTGGTAAACACAAGAGAGGTGTCAATACACAGGATGGGAAGCCATAACTGGTAAACACAAGAGAGGTGTCAATACACAGGATGGGAAGCCATAACTGGTAAACACAAGAGAGGTGTCAATACACAGGATGGGAAGCCATAACTGGTAAACACAAGAGAGGTGTCAATACACAGGATGGGAAGCCATAACTGTAAACACAAGAGGTGTTAATACACAGGATGGGAAGCCATAACTGGTAGACACAAGAGAGGTGTCAATACACAGGATGGGAAGCCATAACTGGTAACACAAGAGAGGTGTCAATACACAGGATGGGAAGCCATAACTGGTAAACACAAGAAGGTTGTT
>NW_019942825.1:204769-221646 GCF_002910315.2 Salvelinus sp. IW2-2015
AGGTGTTCAAGACACAGGATGGGAAGCCATAACTGGTAAACACAGGAGGAGAGTGTCAATACACAGGATGGAAGCCATAACTGGTAAACACAAGAGAGGTGTCAATACACAGGATGGAAGCCATAACTGGTAACAACAAGAGAGGTGTGCAAACACAGATGGGAAGCCATAACTGGTAAACACAAGAGAGGTGTCAATACACGGATGGGAAGCCATAACTGGTAAACACAAGAGAGTGTCAATACACAGGATGGGAAGCCATAACTGGTAACACAAGAGAGGTGTCAATACACAGGATGGGAAGCCATAACTGGTAAACACAAGAGAGGTGTCAATACACAGATGGGAAGCCATAACTGGTAAACACAAGGAGATGTCAATACACAGGATGGGAAGCCATAACTGGTAGACACAAGAGAGGTGTCAATACACAGGATGGGAAGCCATAACTGTAGACACAAGAGAGGTGTCAAACACAGATGGGAAGCCATAACTGGTAAACACAAGAGAGGTGTCAATACACAGGATGGGAAGCCATAACTGGTAAACACAAGAGAGGTGTCAATACACAGGATGGGAAGCCATAACTGGTACACAAGAGAGGTGTCAAACACAATGATGGAAGCCATAACTGGTAAACACAAGAGAGGTGTCAATACACAGGATGGGAAGCCATAACTGGTAACACAAGAGAGGTGTCAATACACAGGATGGGAAGCCATAACTGGTAAACACAAGAGAGGTGTCAATACACAGGATGGGAAGCCATAACTGGTAAACACAAGAGAGAGTGTTCAATACACAGGATGGGAAGCCATAACTGGTAAACACAAGAGAGGTGTCAATACACATGATGGGAAGCCATAACTGGTAAACACAAGAGAGGTGTCAATACACAGGATGGGAAGCAGTGTGATTGTAAGTGGAGCTGTCCTCACATCACATCCTAAAAAGGATCCACATGAACAAAACTCCACTATATTATCATGCTATAATACCCCTCTATTCCATGCTGTAATGTAAAGTGTTACCATGTCACAACAAGTGAATGGCAGAGAAGGCTTTTGTTGGCTTTCACATAAATACAGAAGTGCTTCTCTCAAAAGCTGGTGCTTCACTAAGACATCAGTTCTGTCATGGACCGAAACAGGAAGTCAAACAGAACATACGGTGTAGTAAAGGCAGTACCTAAACACTTGACACTTCCCACAGCGTAAGCTGAAGCAGCTCTGGGTTTGTTGGTGACGAGGGCCAGTTCTCCAAAGTACTGCCCCCTGGAGCATGTAGCTATATCCACATCCTCTTGGTCCTTTTTCGTCTAGAGAGAGAAGACATAAGAAAGCAACATAAACGACATTTAATCCCACAAATCTGTCCAAAGTAAACATTTATTTTGATGGTGCATACACAAACTACTTTTATTTTTAAAATCATCACAGAACAATGCAAACTTACCCTGGTTCTCTTCATGGTGATTCTAACTTGCCCAGATTCAACTATATAAAAACAATCTGCTAGGTCACCCTGTAACAGAAATACAGGATTTTGTTCAAATGGAGAATAAAACAAATACATAACAAAGAATGACTGACTGAAAGAAGTCTGTTCTAGTTAGGGATCGGGACATAAACATACATGATGCATACAAACGGTGGGATCATTTAGAACGTAAGACTGAGATGTATAAATACCTGAGAGATATCTGTTCTCCATCGCAGAAGACTCTAGAAGACAACACATCCACCACCTTCATTCTCTCTGAGAGCTGGGGGGAAAAAGTGGGTTTGAGATTGGTTTCAAATGGATCAGTTGGTTTTACTTTAAAATACACTTGATTCTATTGGTAAAGAGAAAGAAAGTAGCAAAGTCTGAGACCTGCCGTCTTGCCAACTCTATGGTCATTGTCATGCTAAACAACCATAGGAGTTGGCTAAACAGCACAAACAGGTTGGGACCAGGCTATACATAACAAACAGGAAGAGATATCTATACTGTACCTCTAATGATGTTAACAGTGGAAGTGATTCAATCAACTCCTCGTACAGTCTCCTCTTCATCGCGTTGTTCTTCACTATGATCCTCCTGAATGTCAGACGATTCTGCAGACGACAGAGTACATCAATATTTCTAATGGTAGGATGAAACAGAGTAATCAATCATTTCTATGTAGGATTGAAAACAGTAGATCATCATTTCTAATGGTAGGATGAAAACAGTAGATCAGGTCATTTCTAATGGTAGGATGAAAACAGAGTAGATCAATCATTCTAATGGTAGGTAAAACAGAGTACATCAATCATTTCTAATGGTAGGATGAAAACCAGTAGATCAGTCATTTCTAATGGTAGGATGAAACACAGTAGATCAGTCATTTCTAATGGTAGGATGAAAACAGTAGATCAGTCATTTCTAATGGTAGGATGAAAACAGTAGATCAGATCATTTCTAATGGTAGGATTGAAAACAACAAGTCATGTCGATGTCTGGCATTGGTAGATACACTGAGTTACCAAACATTAGGAACTCCTTCCTAATATTGAGTTGCATGAGGGCATAGACTCTACAAGGTGTTGAAAGCGTTCCACAGGGATGCTGGCTCATGTTGACTCAATGCTTCCCACAGTGGTGTCAAGTTGGCTGGATGTCCTTGGGGTGGTGGCATTCTTGATACAGACAGGAAACTGAATGAGCGTGGAAAAACCCAGCAAAGTTTGCAGTTCTGTTGACACAAAGCGGTGGCCTGACATCTCTACCATACGCCATTCAAAAGCATTAAAAACTTTGTTTTTCCCACTCAAACCCCCCCGCCCCCCCTCTGAATGGACACTACATAACACAATACATGACTCACTGTCTCAAAGGCTTAAAACTCATTCTTTAACCTGTCCCCTCTTTTCATCTTACACTGAGTTGATAGTGGATTTAACAAGTGACATCAATAAGGACAATAGCGTTCCACCTGGATTCACCTGGTTGTCTATGTCATGGAAAAGATTCATGTTTTGTGTCTCAGTGTATATTCAAGACGCACAAGTACAAATTTGTGATTGTTTCGTTTTATGTACAGTACCATTACCACTCCTAGGTTTCCTCTAAACATTCTGTCCTGTGTCCAAACTAATAGTTGTCAGCGAGGGAGCTTTATCATTTAAACACATGTCAAGATTTTTCCACAAAAACAGCAGAGTATTATTATATCATGTCATATATTTATGGTCTGTGAGCATTCTGGGTTAAGACACCTGGGAAAAGGACACATGTGCTGCTAATGTACAGTCCATGCTTCCAACTCAGAGCAGTACAAGATTCTAGAAGCACTTTGTACAGAAACGGTTCTGTTTACCTCACTGAGCTTTCTCAGCTGTTTCTCCACAGCTAAATTACCAGAGGCAAGAATTCTGGCAATGTACCCCATCGGAGGAAATGTACCTATAAGCAACGTTAACAATAGAGTGAGTCCACTATAAATGAACTGTGATCCCTGAACAATTGAAACAACTGAGCATTCATCACAATGCAGTTCCTCCCGAAATACTGTCAGACAGCTGCTCACCATAAGAGAATATGCACGGTTCAGTACTGTCTGGCACTGCATGTACTATCTCTCTCTCTTGTGTTTACCAGTTATGGACGTGCAGGCGTTTGAGAGGTTGCTGGGCCCCTGCATGGACATCATGAAGAGAAACATTGCAAATTACGAAGAGCAGCTGGTTACTCTGTTTGAATGTAGCACCACTGACATTGAGGAGATTAACCCATGAAAAGCAGAAGGGTAAAAAGACAGTGAGATTGACGATGTGATAAATTGGTTGGTGGGAAGTGGAAAAAGTATTGTCACTTCATGTGTAACTTTTCCATATCTACCTTTTGTAAAGTATTGTTTTCTTTCAGAAACAGGAAGCACAGTACGTTAGATAGGTAGTAAGAAACATACAGGATCGATTCCAGATAACCTACAATGGTTTTTGAAGGATCGTTTACATGGGAGTAATATTTTTATTGAAGCAAAAATATCTGTGTTATTCCAAAACGTAAATGTTCATAAGTTCTKTCCTCACAACTTTCCTTTTTGGATTTTTTATTTTATTTTATTTTTTACAAATGTACATTTTATTATATTTATCAAAGACATTTTAAGTCACTTGTTTGTATATTATTGATCACTATTATGTTATGTAAAATATAAATTGGCCTTTTCAGATTCTCTGATAATGTCATGTTTCTTCAAAAATCTTGTGCCAAAGGTCATTACATCCTTACTAGATTATGAGTGTGTAAACAAATCGCGATCATCCATACCTTGCACATTAAAGTGTTCATAATTTGATATTTTCATGTTGACATCATTTTCAGTAAAGATGTTGGTTCATACTGTACACTGTAGGCTAGGGGATACCCAGGGGAACTATGTCCTTTCTGGCTTCAACAACAATGTTAAACAGTTGTACCAACAAATAGTGCCATAAAATTCAAGGGACGAATTGAACAATGTGATTTTCTATCGTTGCACTCTGGTATGGCCGACGTGGTGTTTACAGAGTTAAGAATCTTATTACTGACATACAGGACCAGTCAAAAGGTTGAACACACCGACTCATTCCAGGGTTTTTCTTTCTTTTTGACTATTTTCTACGTAAACATTTTCTACATAGAAAATAGTAAAAAATAAAGAAAACCTGGAATGAGTAGATATCTTCAAACATTTTACTTTTATTTTACAACAGACTTTATTATAGTTTGTGACTTTTTATTTTCTATATCAGATGTATTTTTTTTGTCTTCTAAAACATGTGATTTAAAGTCCCTGAACATGTCTTTTGTGTACTGTAATACATTCTCTGCTGTGTGGATTTGACCTAAAAAAAATATAAAAAAATCACCGTAAAATGACACCCAAATCTAACTGCCTGTAGCTCAGGACCTGAAGCAAGGATATGCATATTCTTGATACCATTTGGAAATGTGGTAAAAGATAATACAAAGAAAAAAACTAGCTTTTTTTGGTATTTTGTTTTGTACCATTATCTTTGAAATGCAAGAGAAAGGCCATAATGTATTATTCCAACCCAGGTGCAATTTAGATTTTGGCCACTAGATGGCAGCAGTGTATGTGCAACGTTTTAGACTGATCCAATGAACCATTGCATTTCTGTTCAAAATGTTGTATCAAGACTGCCCAAATGTGCCTAATTGGTTTATAACTTTTCAAGTTCATAACTGTGCACTCTCATCAAACAATAGCATAGTATTCTTTCACTGTAATAGCTACTGTACATTGGACAGTGCAGTTAGATTAACAAGCATTTAAGCTTTCTGCATATATCAGATATGTCTATGTCCTGGGAAATGTTCTTGTTACACTTACAACCTCATGCTAATCGCATTAGCCTACGTTAGCTCAACCGTCCCGCGGGGGACCCACCAATCCTGTAGAGGTTTTAAGAAGTTATTAAAAAAGATGGCTGATAGTTTTGAATACAGTTGGCTGACCAAGTATTACACCTTCAAGCTCTTGATTCCTYAGTACTATAGCATTAGACATTAACCACTATAATAATGGTATTTGACCACTTTATTGTCTTTCTTCACGTTCTTGATTCCTCAGTACTGCAGCATTAGACACTAACCACTGTAATAATTGTATTTGACCACATTATTGTCTTCTTGAGCTAGTTTACACTACATAGTTTGCACAAAAGTATGTGGACAACCCTTCAGATTAGTGGATTCGGCTATTTCAGCCACACCCGTTGCTGACAGGTGTATAACATCAAGGACACAGCCATGCAATCTCCATAGACGAACATTGGCAGTAGAATGACCCGTACTGAAGACCTCAGTGACTTTCAACGTGGCACCGTCATAGGATGCCCCCTATCCAACAAGTCATTTTGTCAWATTTCTGCCCTGCTAGAGCTGCCCTGGTCAACTATAAGTGCTGTTATTGTGAAGTGGAAACGTCTAGGAGCAACAAGGGCTCAGCCGCGAAGTGGTAGGCCACACAAGCTCACAGAACGGGACCGCCGAGTGCTGAAGCTCGTAGCATGTAAAGATCGTCTGTCCTCGGTTGCAACACTCACTACCRTGTTCCAAATTGCCTCTGGAAGCAACGGAACCACAATAACTATTCGTCACAATGCGCAATKCTGGAGTGGTGTAAAGCTYRCCGCCATTAGACACTGGAGCAGTGGAAACTCRTTCTCTGGAGTGATGAATCAYGCTTCACCGTCTGGCAGTCTGATGGACGAATCTGGGTTTGRCGGRTGCCAGGAGAACRCTACCTGCCCCAATGCATAGTGCMAMYKKTAAAGKTTGGTGGAGGAGGAATAATGGTCTGGGGCTGTTTTTCATGGTTAGGGCTAGACCCCTTAGTTCCAGTGAAGGGAAATCTTAACGTTACAGCATACAATRACATTCTAGAYGATTYWGTACTTCCAACTTTGTGGCAACAGTTTGSGGWAGGCCCTTTCCTGTTTCAGCATGACAATACCCCCGTGCACAAAGCGAGGTCCGCACAGAAATGGTTTGTCAAGATCGGTGTGGAAGAACTTGACTGGTCTGCACAGAGCCYTGACCTCAACTCCATCGAACACCTTTGGGATTAATTGGAACGCCAACTGCGAGCCAGGCCTAATCGCCCAATATCAGTGCCCGACCTCATTAATGCTCTTGTGACTGAATGGAAGCTAGTCCCCACAGCATAGTCCCCATAGCAATGTTCCAACATCTAGTGGAAAGCCTTCCCAGAAGAGTGGAGGCTGTTATAGCAACAAAGGGGGGACCAAGTCCATATTAATGCCCATGATTTTGGAATGAGATGTTCGACAAGCAGGTGTCCACATACTTTTTGCCATGTAGTCTATTTCCATGTGTTTCTCATCTTAAATGTACATTTTCAAGTATTCAATTCAACTGTTCTCATGTGCCAGTGAAACATAATAATATGAAGTTTTAGCAATGACGTCAAAGGATATTGATAATGTGTGTCCCAAATGTCATCCTATTTCCTACTATGGGCCCTGATCAAAGGTAGTGCACTATATAGGGAATCGGGTGCCATTCAGGACACAGGCATTATTATATGTATTGGTGTCTACCTCTACATGATAAATTACAAACAACCTGTACCTTTAAAAAGTAGTTCACAATGGACCCCTGCTCTCTCAATGAGCAACCCCATTCTATCTCTCTTACCACTAGATACCTTCTATCTCTCTCTCAATTAAGCACCCTTCTATCTCTCTCTCAATAGCAACCCTCTCTATCTCTTCTCATAGCAACCCTTCTATCTCCTCTCAATAGCACACTTCACTCCCTCTCTCTCAATAGAGCAACCCTTTCTATCTCTCTCTCAATACCAACCTCTCTTTTTCTCTCTCAATACCAACCTCTCCCCCATCTCTCTCTCTCAATTACCCCTCTCTCTCTCTCTCTCTCTCTCAATACCCAACCTCTCCCCCTCTCTCTCTCTCTCTCTCTCTCTCTCTCAATACCAGCCTCCCCCCTCTCTTTCTCTCAATCCAACCTCCCCCTCCTCTCTCTCTCTTTCTCTCTCATACAACCTCCCCCCTCTCTCTCTCTCTCTCTCTCTCTCTCAATACCAACCTCCCCCTCTCTCTTCTCTCTCTCTCTCAATACCAACCTCTCCCCCTCTCTCTCTCTCTCTCTCTCTCTCTCTTCTTCTCTCATACCAACCTCTCCCCCCCGCCTCTCTCTCTCTCAATACCAACCTCTCCCCCCCTCTCTCTCTCTCTCTCAATACCACTCTCCCACGCCTTCCTCTCTACCTCCCCTCTCTCCTCTCAATACCAACCTCCCTCCCCCTCTCTCTCTCTCAATACAATCTCTCTCCATACCACCTCTCTCTATACCAACCTCCCCCCTCTCCTCTCTCTCTCATACCAACCTCTCCCCCCTCTCTCCTCCTCTCTCTCCAAAGCAACCTCTCTCTCTCTCCTCTCTCTCAATACCAACCTCTCCCCATTCTCTCTCTCAATACCAACCTCTCCCCCTCTCTCTCTCTCTCTCTCTCCTCTCAATACCAACCTTCTCCCCCACCCCTCTCTCTCTCTCTCTCAGCAATACCAACCTCTCCCCTTCCTCTCTCTCTCAATACAAACCCTCCCTCCTCTCTCTCTCTCTCTCAATACCAACCTCTCCCCCCCTTCTCTCTCCTCTCTCAATACCAACCTCTCCCCCCTCTCTCTCTCTCAATACCAACCTCTCCCCCCTCTCTTTCTCAATAGCATCTCCAGTGGTTGAATTTTCCATTGTTTACTTTCCATTGTGTTTTTTGGTTCCCTTAGTTTGTGAACAAAATGGCTTATACAGGAGGTATTATACAATTAGTTTTTTTTGGCAGTTGTGGTTTTGTGAATAAGGTTCACAACAGACTGGACCTGTGGATATCATCTGAGGAGGAAATCCGGTATTATTGGCTGTTGTTGGTTATATCTCACTTTTCATTACAATAAAGAACCGTTTTGTATTAAGAAGCTGCTATGCTTATTTTCTTTAGACACTAACTTCACTCAAGGTGAAAATATTGATAATGAAAATCTCTATTATTATGCATCTATATGTTGCATCAGAGTGTTGCACCTGCGATGGTGAGCCTAGGTAGGTACAGTGTGTACTGCGGTTGATTGTGATGAATTGTTACATAATGTAAAAATGTTCTAGATTGTAATTACACAATTGTACCACAACCTCAGTCACAGTTGTACAGTATGTCACATTATGTAACTGTAATTAGCTGTACCTGACCATGTAATAATGTCAATATTTATTATTTGGATCTCTCCACTATAACATGGACAAGGCTTTGTCAAATGAACTCAGACAACGTTGACATTACATTGTTATTCGACAAGTATAATATAAGGGATTMATGTGAGTTTCAATAACAAAGGAATATCTCGTCTTCTACTTGTTATGACCAATGAGCTGTTCCTGTGAAATAACGGACGTGCACATTCAGCCAATGGGCGTTTGATCAACAAACCAAACCATGCCCTTTAACAGTACCCTCAAGAACTCACCAATCACGATTAGAGATTCGCTTTACTGACGTTATTATCTTCCAATAGATGACCGTGTTTGGAAGTATTCGTTCCCACCCCTTCAGTAATTGCCAGAGAGTTACTTGATGGCGACATGTTTGGTGAGTTAATAGATTTCTTAGAAACAAAAGACTAACTCATCTAGAAAAAATAAGCAGTGTAATGTAATTTATTCGGTGCGTGTCGTTTTGTGTAATTTAACGGTTTTCACTCAACCGTTCGATGTCGAATGACAACTTATTCTACACACATTTTTTTCATTGTGACGTTTGTTGTTTTGGTTGTAACATTAGCATGCTAGGCTAGCAGCTTGTTAGCTATTCGTCAAGATAGTGACAAAAACAAACAAACAAAAAGAGCCCACTTCCAAAGTAGAGAGACTAATGTGGAGGAGAAAAAAAAAGGTTTTGGTAAAAAAAAAAACTTCCAACTTACATCTTGTATCGTTTTCGCTTCATTCATTTGACAATTTCGAACACTGGGGCGCGAGCGTTGTCGTGTCTGAACTTGTTGACATTCTTTTGTTTACAAGTGAGTTTGTTCCTTTCTAGCTAACGTTAGCTGTCAGGCAGGCAAAGCCCCTCTTGACAATGCTCAAAACAGCAAGAGAGACACCGTTTAGAATGAAAGTCATTGGACAACGATCTGTTTTCACATTTCAAAGTGTCATCTAGCTCGTTTTCCAGGAATCAAAATGTCAATAAATATATTGCGCAATATTTGTGATCGGGCCATTCATTCGCATGCTAGATCTAGTCTCAACGTTACAAATAGGATACAATTTAGGTCTAAACAATAACGTTACAAATTGGCTACGTACCATTTGGCCATTTCTAGCTAAGGTGACGATGTAGCAGAAAGCGTCTTTGTTATTGTCTTCCACACCTTCTATGTGATACAAATGTAACGCTAGCAGTTAGTACATAATTCAAATGACGTTGTAATCGTTAACGTTTCAATTCCATCACAAATCTATTTAAACTATTAATTGCGACTGTTTTTTTTTTCTTCGAATGATATGTTGTGTAATGTTTGTACGAACGTAACAGTGTTATTGACAATTGTTACGCAGTTATGAATGAATGAGCTCTGTTGCGCATGCGCGAAGTTACCAAAGTTTATAAACGAGCCAGGACTGCATGCCATTGCTGCATGCATATGGGTCACATGACAGTTCTCTATGTAGTCCACACAGACAATGGACTTTATTATTGAAATCATCCCTAATGAAATTATCTTACCTGCAAATTAGATTTAAAAAAATGTATGACCATAATGTTGCAGTAGAAATATATAAACATTTAACCAATGCATTTTCTTTGATTCATCTCCTATAAATATTCAATGCAAATATACACTATGTAAGTCTAGCGTTTTAAATAGGCTCCTAATTAAAAAGACAAGTAATATAAGCATACGTTTTCTCCATTTTGTATATTTTACATGCATGCCTGTTTTGGTCAGATTGTGATATTGTAATTTATCATTGTGTCTCCAGTGTTTACAGGCCAGCTAGACATGGTGTAATATGTTGTGGTGAGTTTAGACTGAACGAGTAGAGGAACCACAGATGGATGCTAATAGAATGGAGGACTCATTTGATCATCTGAAGGCTCTGCCCTCCTCACGTGACTGTCCCCCCACTCCCATGGAGTATGGTAAATATCTGTTCTTATATAGTAGCCATGTAATATGCCTTGAAAAAAAAAATATATACAGTATACATATTTTTTCTCTCAAATGTAACCTTTATTTAACTAGGCAAGTCAGTTAAGAACAAATTCTTATTTACAATGATGGCCTACACCGGCCAAACCTGGACAACGCTGGGCCAATTGTGCTCCGCCCTATGGGACTCCCAATCACGGCCGTTGGTGATACAGCCTGGAATCAAACCAAGGTGTCTGTAGTGACACCTCAGGCACTGAGATGTAGACCGCTGTGCCACACCGGCCAGCGGTCTATATATATATATATATATATATATATAGCCTACCAGCTTATTACATAATAAAGTGTTAGTTACCATTGAAAAATGTACACTGTCACAGAGATATGAAATACATGTATTGTTGTTACATTTACATTTACATTTAAGTCATTTAGCAGACGCTCTTATCCAGAGCGACTTACAAATTGGAAAGTTCATACATATTCATCCTGGTCCCCCCGTGGGGAATGAACCCACAACCCTGGCGTTGCAAGCGCCATGCTCTGCCAACTGAGCCACACGGGACCACTGTACTCTGTACTGTAGAACTGATCAACAGTTGTCTCTCCCTACCCACCAGATGACCTGCCAGAGCTGCAGGAGTTGGACGAGAGCCCGTCCTCTCCAGTCCTGTTCCATGTGGGGGCTGGTGTGTCCCGTCAGGAGTGTATAGCTGGTTCCCCTCATACCAACTGGCTGACTGAGCTGGCTATCATCGCTACCAGCCCTCAGAGCCCCCTGCTGCAGGAAGCTGCTCCCATCGAGAGGTCTGTTGTGTATCGGTGTTGACGTCGCACACACATGGACGTGCTCATGGCACACCACACACACACACACACACACACACACACACACACACACACATTAAAATACAAAACCAAATTATGAAGAAATGATTGATATATATTTCTCTGTATTCCTCTCCTCAGGTCATCTCCTCTTCACATCTTTTCCACCAATCGTAGTTTACATTCCTACGCCCGTCCCCCCCTGGCCAGCAGTGCACCCAGCCCCTCTAGAGGTCACCTCAGGGAACGCAGCAGACGTGTCAGGGTATGACCTTTTAACCTTTCACTTCCTGTAGGTCATTGGGTTTACTGTGGACCCTATCACCCTCCCCTCCTGTAGACCTAGTGATCGGCTACTATGAGGKTATGGATGAGCATCAGGGTTGTGGTGAATTTCATTTCAGTTCAGCACAGCGGTCAATCTGGTTTCACAAGGCTAGTTAGTTCAGGAAGCAAACTGACCTCCCAGTTCCATTTTTTTCCTCAATGTACTTGATCTTCATTGAGGATTTTTCAGTTGACTTCATGAACTGACTGAATCTAAATGAAATGTAGCCTAACTCTGCATGGGGTTGTTAAACTCAAAAAGTACAATTCAACTGCTTTATAACATTGCAACAACACGGCTGTTGATAACATGTACAATTCAACTGTTTTGTAATATGTTTCTCTCTGTTTGAACGTTACCCATTCAGGCCAGCAGTGAGTCAGAGTCTGGTATTTTCTCTATGGCCTCCTTCTCTGATGATGAGGACATGGGCTGGTCACACTCCTGGCCTTCTACAGCCTGGCACTGCTTCCTGAAAGGTATGGACACACAGGCACACACTCATGTACACACAGAAATGATGAGCTTTTTCCTATAATTATGGCCTTGAGTACTTTTACCTTTTACTTGTGGAAAAAAACCTAGATAACATTGATAACAAGWGCCTGTGTAGTCAGGACTGGATCAGGCAACAGAAAACGGACACAGATCCTGTTAAGCCTGTGTTTACTCTGTTGTCTAAATTAACCTGTTTCTTCAGTGTTAGTTGCTAACCTTATCAGGTCAGTATAGTAGCAGTCTGTTTGTACTTCTTCTCTGTGAGGATGGCTCAATGAAGAGCATCAAAAGTCTCTGTCTCAGTCTGTATCTCTCACTTCCTGTAGGTGCAGCTGTCTCTCTCTGTCTTTTTGTCTCCCCCCCTCGCTCCCCGCTCTCGCTCTCAATTCAATTCAAGGGGCTTTATTGGCATAGGAAACATGTTTACATTGCCACAGCAAGTTGGCAATGTAAACTCTGTCGGACATGGGAAGCTATTCTCACATAAATAAATATGCCACTAACGATCGCTCGTTCTGAGAAAGGTAATGCATTGTATTTACGTGAAGCTGGCTTCAATAGTTGAGCTTGTGGTGTGAGGCTCTGGTTTGCCCAGTTGAGGTCGCCATTGTCCTTTGTAGATTCTTCCGGGTCGTYGTGGAGTGAGATGTGGTTTTCTGCGTCGGCCAATGTTCTTACTAGATTTGCTACCTTTCCAGCCGCAGTCTGTTAGGCTGTAATCTACGACTCACTTCTTCAAGAGTGATCAGTAGTTCAGAGTTCATACCATTTCACGTGTGGCGCAAGTTCTCATGTTTTCTGGCCTGCAGAGTTGAAATTAGAATTAGCCCTTTTTAAACGYGAGGACAAGCCCTCACGGTATTTTGAACTGAGSTAACTTTTCGYCACGGGGGCTTTTATTCTAGAGTGGAAAAGGATTTGTAAAATATTTCTGATAGATTTTTTGAAAACTATGCCACAATGAAATGAGGTTGATACTTTTAATTTCTAATGTCTATTCACTTGGGTGGGGCCACTGACTGGGCACACGTTACCATAAAACAAAAAACTTTTAATTTTAGAAGACTAAATCTACTAAATCTTTTCAAAAGTATTCTTAAACTTCGTCAAACATTTTATCCAACATTCAGATGCAAGCCTCATAACTGAGGAACCTGTATAAACAGAGTAAGTGTAATGTGACTGTATTGTCTTTCATGAGGTCACAAACATGAAACAAAACAGACCGGGTCGTAGCTGGCTTCTCCACTGACCGTTTCCACGTTCTCTAAATTTGGAACAATGTTTAATCCTCCAATTTGGAGAGGTAGGAGTATTTGGTGGGAGTGTTCCTTTGTTCTACTGTGACCCTCTCTTTTCCGTACTGCATGGTCAGGGAGACAAGAGTCTTTGCAAGAAATTTATGACCTGGTTGTGAAGTCATAAAACTACCCCCCCCCCCGCTGTTCGGAGGTTCACATGTTTGCTAGCCGATTCACTGAAAGGGCTAGCGTAGTGAGAAAGTGAAGTAGATAATAAACAAAAGTTAAATAAACAATAAAAATTAACAGTAAACATCACACTCACAACGTTCCTAAAGAATAAAGTCTCTGTCTCTTTCTCGCTCGGTCGCTCTGTCTCTATGTCTCTCTTGGTCTTGCTCTCTTTCTCTGTCTCTCTGTGTCTCTCTTTCTCTGTCTCTCTGTCTCGCTCTTTCTCTGTCTCTCTGTCTCGCTCTCTCTCTGTCTCTCTTTCTCTGTCTCTCTCTCTCTCTCTCTCTCTCTCTCTCTCTCTCTCTTTCTCTGTCTCTCTTTCTCTCTCTCTCTGTCTCTCTGTCTCTCTCTCTGTCTCTCTGTCTCTCTGTCTCGCTCTCTCTCTCTCACTCTGCCAGTTGTAACTGAATGTTTTACTGAGTCTTATCTTCCTATCCAGGCACCCGCCTTCGGTTCCACAGGGGCCTTAACAAGGAGTGGCAGGAGGCTGAAGACCTCGGGGACTCTGATGACGAGTCAGATGATGAGAGAATGACGCCCTTCACCTCCCTCAAGGTAGATAAACATCCAGCTAGTCCCTCACTGTTTTTCCCTCTCTGTTTGATGCATTATGAACACACCCTGCTAATYGTCAGATCTGATATGATTGACTGAGCTTCCTCTGTGACAACTCTCTCTCTGGTTGTTGATTGGTTTACAGAGCTATGGTTCTGAAGGTCTGAAGTTAGTGGCCCACGAGGACAATGTGTCCTACGGCCAGGCCGTCCTCAAACTCACCTTTGACCCCGGCTCGCMAGAAGAAGGCCTGTTAACGGCAGAGTGCAGATTTGATCACCCCTTCTTTGTGAAAAACAAAGGTAAACAAAAACAAAATGTCTTTCCAGTGTCAACAAAATAACTGAATGTTTTTTAAGGGAACGTGGTGTACTGGAACTGCATGCAAGCACTATTGGTCTGAAGTCCAAAAGTTCTGTCATAAGAGATTGATTAAGGAAATGTTCAGTTCTTGCCTGATTTTTCATGGAAGCGGATAGGCCTATTGGTAGAATAATCTTTGAAATGACATGCCTTATAGAACAGCCCAGGTTCACATCTTGGACAGGTTCACATCTTGGACAGGTTCACATCTTGGACAGGTTCACACAAATATTAAATCCAGAACAACAAAGACAATTAAAGCAACAGTAGTAGACCAGTGTCAAACATGACTGAGAAAGACACATGACCTGCGTACGAAAGCAAAAACAAAACTAGCTAAATGGAAATATTGATCAACAATTACTTTTGCATTTTCACTGGCTGTCCCTCAGGCTGGGCGGAGTTTCATATACATGTAACTGAATGTCTTTACTGAATTCTTTATCTTACCTATCCAGGCACCCGCCCTTCGGTGCCACAGGGGCCTAACAAGGAGTTGAGGCATGGAGGGCTGAAGCGAGCCTGGGACAAAAAAGACCACCCACTGCCGGTAGGGAATCAGCGAAAGGGACAGGTCTCTAGAGGACATTGACGAGTCAGATATGATGACCAGAGTCCTGAATGACGACCGGTATAGCACCCTTTTACAAAGGTACAGTCGGCGCCCAATCTTGCGGGAACAAGGTAAGATAAGCAATGGATCCAGCTGTCCCTCAACGTGTTTTTAATTGATTCACTCCCGAACTGTTATGAATCTGCATTATGAACCACATCCCTGCTAATTAGAAATTCCAGATCTGACTATGCATAACATAACTTCTGTAATATACGTCCATCGGATATCGGTTGACAGACTCTTAACTGCTGCTGGTGTTGAAAGTCGTGGCAGAATTCATTACAGAATAAATGGTTGCCTGAAGGCGGTCTGAAGTTTTAGATCATGCACCACCGAGGACAATTGTTAATAGTTCACAATTTCCTTGTCCTACACGCAAACAGGCCGTCAGGCCAATCAAAACCTCACCTAATGAAACCTCCGAGCGTCGCCAGACGAAGAAGACTCTCTTAGTTAACGGCCTGCAGGGAAGGGTGCAGATCTCGATCACCCCAATTACTTTACCGTTCTCAAAAACACAAGGGAAGTGCCGCCAACTAAACCAACAAACATAATCTTCTCCAGTGTTCAACAAAAAATAACTGAAGTGTTTCTTCAACGGAACGTAGCGTCCCTGAGTTAGTTTGACTGGCACATGCCAAATGCCTAAGGCACTTGATCGTGGTCTGAAGTCCAAAGGTTCAATATGTCATAGAAGAGATTGACTTAAGGGAACAGTGATTTCACGTTCTTGCTCTGCATTTTTCATGGGCTAAAGCGGTATAGGAACCTATTGGTGAATATCTTTTGAAATGACATGCCTTATAGAACAGCCCAGCGTTCACATTCGTGTGGATCCGGCAGAGTGTCACATCTTATATGGACAGCCCATCTTTTCTTCACTCATCCTGAGACTGGAACCAGGTTCACTATCTTGTAGCAGGTTCATGATCCAACATCTATGGGAACAGGTACACCTATCTACCGGCATATTACTGTTCTTCTGGACTAAGGTTCCACAATGCTTGGGACAGCGTTTTTCACATCTTTCCTGTGGAGACAGGAATTCACATCTCTGACAGACCGTATCACATCTCTGACAGGTTTCACATCCATTGGACAGGTTTCACATCAGGATCTCGTGGAACACGCGATCTCACAATCTTGGACAAGTTTCCAGCGATCATCCGTTTCGGTCATCATGGTTCACCAGTCTCCTGCCACAAGTTTCACATCAATGGATCTCTCAAGGTTTCATATCATGTTGGTAAGCAGAACGGTTCACGTCCATATGGGACAGGATGAGGGGGGCGTTCACCGTCCTTCCCCATCGTTGGAAGGTTTCCACATCCCGATTGGAACAGGACTGTTAACATCAGTGATTGGACAAGGTTCACGTTCTTTGGACAGGTTCACGCATTGACATGGACCCATCAGAATTCACATATCCCTTTCGTCATGCCGCTATTTCTATGTATGTTAACTACTTTTCAACTTCTTCTGTA
>NW_019942825.1:221671-234116 GCF_002910315.2 Salvelinus sp. IW2-2015
TTCTTGTCCCATGCTGCACCACTGTCAGGCTGGGACAGGAAGAGATATGAAGATGTTAACTAGTAGGGGATCCTAAGAAGAAGTATTCCCTGCTAGTTAACATCTTCATATCTCTTCCTGTCCCAGGTTGGTCCTCGTTCTACCCCAGCCTGACGGTGGTGCAGCATGGTATTYCCTGCTAGTTAACATCTTCATATCTCTTCCTGTCCCAGGTTGGTCCTCRTTCTACCCYAGCCTGACGGTGGTGCAGCATGGTATCCCCTGCTATGAGATTCAGGTTGGGGACCTGTGTCTTCCCCCGGGACACAGGGACACCATCAACTGTGATGACTCTGATGTCTTGGACACCTTCAGGAGGTACATAATAATATATCACTGTTGAACATCTGCTATATGTTCCCAAGTGCTTTTAGTATATTCAGAAAATGTCAAGCTACAGTCTGACTCTGTAGATAAGATGAATGGTGTAATGATTTTAAATGTATTCATCTCCCCTCTCTCTCTCTCTCTCTCTCTCTCTCTCTCTCTCTCTCTCTCTCTCTCTCTCTCTGTCAAGGAGACAGCGCACGCACATCATTAGGTCACGTCCCTATCTATATCAGTCATACCTGCTATCACATATAACCAAATTTTTTACAAAAATTTTTTATTATGCTGCCTTCATATTTCCTTTGTTCCTCCTTCTCACCAACATTTCATGTCTACCTTTTCCTACGTTCTTTGTCTCCACCTCAACAACAAGCTTCTATATCAAATCCAATCTTCCACCATTCTTACTCACTTTTCTCGCCATTTATAACCATCACCTCCGCCAACTCCCCCCTTCATTGAATCTGTTCCTCTGACACGGTCCAGCCATACCACTTCCAATCCCATCATACTTATCCATTTTTTTTCTTTTTTTTTTCCCTACTTTTTTTTTTATTAAGAAAATACATCATTTCTGCAACCCCCTCCCAAACAACACCCCGGCACTTAATGTTTTTTCCAATATTTAGGTCGAACGATAAAAGGTAAATAACACACTTTTTATTTTAAACATATGCGGCACAATAGCTTTTTTGCCCGACCGGACGAAATACATTGTTATAACTAAAATTTTATATTTATTTTTTCTCTTTCCTGAAATTTAGTTTTTTTTATTTTTCTTCTGTTGTACAATAATATGTTGAGACCACAAGATACTAAATTTAAAATTTATTAAAAAATGGCAGCGGGCGCGGGGCCCAAAATATTAGTTTTTGTAAACTAAACCAGATACACACCCCATACTCAATCTATACATTAGGTCAGTTCCATATTGAACCTTTGGAACCAACATCAAAACTCTCGAAAAGCTCGCTCGTCTTATTCCTCCACACTATATCTCCTTAAAACGGCTAATGCCAATGATGCTATAAAGTGAGAAGACAGGCAAAGTTGCGAAGTGAACTACCATAGTGGATCGGCCACACACCTAACTAATTAACCTAAATCCCGCCACATAATCCATTAGTAGTTATCTAATATTCTTGCCTGCGCTCTCCCTTTTCTGTCATTCGATACCTCACAATCTTACTAATCCAGATTTTGCTCGTGTGGTGTCAGTAATTGACTGAAGTATTCTGACTGCTAAGCCTAGAATACTAATTGAATGATTCCTATGTACATAATCTTGCCCAACCATTGAGCGGAGAAAGGTGACTATCAAATGATCTTTACAACATACATGTTCCAACAACTTTATTGTTTTTCTCCTTTCTATTGCTTCATAATTTTCTCTTCTTTTATGTTGTTTTAGTGGGAAACCACAATAATTTTTTATAGTCCCAATTAATTACTTTTCTTTTTTATCAAGGCCCCCCCCTTTATTTAACTATGAACAAAAAAAAAAAAAATAATTCATTCTGATTTTATTATATCACTCTTACGCCTTACTGATTTATCTCCCTATGTTCTAAGGGGGGCGTTTCGTTAATTTTTTTTTTTCTATCTATCTGCAATCTACTGGTTTTAAACGACGACAGTTAACAAAACTTACATTACACTACACTCTGCAATTTCCAATAGTCAAGCCGGGGCGGTAGAAAAAGGGGCCAAGGGCGAGCCGCGGAAAAAACAAAAACCGGAAACAAAGCTCAAAAGGGAAGGAATAAAAACCCCCCCCCCCCCCCCCCCCCCCCCCTCCCCCCCCCCCCCCCCCAACCCTGTTCTTTTTCTGCATTAAATTTTATTTTTTTCTCGACATAGTCCGTAATAAAACCCTATATAAAAATGGGGTTCTTACCATAGTCATGTCCAATATTACCATAGTTATCTATAAAATTAATTCCTTTCTCTCGTATAAATATACTCAGACATATCTACCATTGTTCACCCATTTTTCAGCATACAAACGCTGCGCGGAGGGTGGGACACACCCCAAAAAAAATAACACCCAACAAAATCGGGGCAATTTATTTTACATTTTTTTTATCCCAAAAAAAAATAATATAATGAAAAAACAAATATCCAAATACAGATATAACCTAATTTTTCTCTACAGCCATATATCAACATCTCAATATATGTGTGCAACGATTAGAATCAGACGGAAAAAACGGAACCGCTAGCCTCATGACCTTCCCAGCCCCCAAGCGCCAGCGTCATCTATGTACATTGACTATTGATTTTTTGCTATCGCAGAATTCCTTCCGTCCTACTGGCTATAAATCAGTAGATGACCATTGACTACATGAGGAATACTGCCATTAAAAAATAGGGGCATCAGGGTGGCAACTGTATATTCTCATATAACTTAGCATACCATTGCCCACTGTTGTACATACAAATACCTTTAGCAATGTAGTCATTGTAAAAGCCTACTAGCCTTACGTACTAATTCCTTTCAACATATCATATTAAGCACTCCCTCTGCCGGCGAGACCGCGGGGCCTGAGTTTATTTAACGCGGTTTCTTATGATGAATGACAAACAGGGGCCCTCCCCTCTTCACTCCTGCTTAAACTCTATTCTTTTTGACGCTTCCTTGTGTTAACCCAAGGATGGTATATTTTACTCGCTCGCGAAATTTCCATAGCCATCTTATTTATTAAGTATCTTTTTACCTCAGCAGCATTTATACATTTTCTCCATCTCCCTAATACTATATTCTTTTGTCTTTGCCTCGTCAACGTTATCGATTTCGACAGTGACGTGGTAAGGGTAAATACAATGTTTTACACACTTGTTTCATTTTTAAACATCAGGTTTGTAAATTATGACTCGCTGCGGCCCTGTGAGCGGGGGCGGACCCACTATCACCCGTCCCCTTCCTGTATGAGACCTAGGTGATCGGCTTAACTATGAGGGTATGGAATGCAGCACCCAGATCTGCGAGCCTAACCGACAAGGGTTAACCACTTTTCGGTTCAAACTAAAATTCACATAACCACTTCGTTCAGAGGACGCGTGTGCATGCTAACCGTCGGTTGTAAATTATTGTTCAGTTTGCGGCCAGCATCACAAGCCCAACGGCCAAAAAAACAAACAAAGAAATTACTCATATTTACCCACGTCCAATAATGTCTACGGCGGTGTTGCGTTTACCAGAGAGAGGGGTAGTGAGTAGGGTTCCTAACCTAGTTCCCGCAAGGAGAGGGCCAATTTATACTGCCAAAGGACGGGAGATACAGCATAAAATCAAAACAACCGAGAGCAGAAAGAAAACACGAAACAACCCCTGCCCGCACCAGTGTTCCATTCTTTCTATGTCGAAATTCACCAAATCGTACTTACATCCTTCAGTTCGAGGTTTATTCAGTTGACTTCCCTTTACTTCATGGAACGTAAAGAAGAACGAAAAGTCAAATACTATATGTGCTAACAGAGGCAAGGATAACCCACTCAGTTCTAATTACGCGTGGTGGAGAGCTAATTCCAAGTGAATACGGCAGTTGTTATAAACTCATTATTAAGTGTGAGCGAAATTCTTCGAGCTTCCGCGCGTGTGGTATAACATCTCAAGTGTCCCGTGACACAACACGTGCTTTAGAAGTCCGCAGTAGGCTAATCTTTATATAACACAGGATAGGATGAAACTGGCTTGATGTGGTAAATACTTTTGCGATCAGTGCTGTGAAGACATGACCCGATTTGTGGACTTCACCGCTGGCACTGGGTTTCATGTGGTGATACTCGATATAATTTTCTCCTACGTTTAAGTTTTATTGTCCCTACCCTTCTCCTGTGAGGATGTAATTTTACGGGCACGGCCCCAATAGAGTATGCGCTTTGCCGGTCACCACCTGCTTCCTTACACACATACTCCTCGTCATTTAAATCGCGCGCCCTAAACGCCCTGGGTGAAAGACATGTGTGGGTGTGAACCCGGAAAGCACACAGGGCACGCCCCACACTCGATCGCATTGTACACAGCAGAAATGCTCCTCCTCTGGGTGATACCACATTCAATCCTAATTATTAATATATTCCTGCTTTCAGTTGTCTTCAGTTGAGATACCATCTTCTCTACCTTACATCGCCGGTGCATAGTGTACTTGTGGAAAAAAAAGGCCTAACCCCCCCACTAAGAATTTATGTTACTTAACGTCTGAACACTTCTAGTAACTAAGAAGCTCGTCATAGTGGCTCAACGCACCAGATAGAACATATACAAGGGCACATATATCGGCACACAAAGATCACATACTTAAGCTGCTCTCTTCACTTAATTGTAGCCGACAGCACTCTAGTTGCTAATATTTATATACCTAGATCCTTCTTGCCGTTCAGTGGTATAGTTTCCTTATAACCTTTGTTATTTTAAGCGTCATATAGGCCCAAGCAATACGAATAGGCCTCCTCTCTCTCCTATTCACATATTGTGTAGGGATCGGCCCTCAATCTGTTGAGGAGCTTTTCGAGAAAACCATTATTATGTACTGTCTTATATTGTCTCAAGGTCTTGTGAGTGGCGTGCCACTTCGCCCCTCTCACGAACTAGACAAGACTCGTATCTCCTTCTCGTGTGCGTGTTGTTGTGGCGTTGTCTCCCTCCCGTCCCGTCCGATCTTGCCACGGAGCGCACTACACGCTATACAACATAGTATTGTTTCGTGTGTGACCACACAAAAACGTGCAATCTTTTAATATTGTTACATCAAAATCGACAAATGGGTGACCCACTTTCATCTCCCAAGCCACACATTAGTTTGACAGACGCAGGGTCAGTCTCATCTGACGCAATGTAAACTTCTGGCGACGAGCGGACCAGAACTGCTAATTCATAACATATATACATTCATCACTAACCAAGTGCGTGTCTCCGTTCTGAGAAAGCACCAAGGTATAAAGTCCACGGGTGCTTAGCATGTACCTTTATCGTGAGCGTGCCTTTTCAGCATTACACTTTAGAATTTCGCAGCGAGAAATCATCTATCAACCAACCTTCCACATTTTAAGGCCTTAGACAATCTTCTCCTTCAGGATCGATTACTACTGTGATTTCTTTGACCGCTCGTAGTTTTTTTAAATCTTCAGAGGTGTGTGTAAGATATACCCCTCATGCCTAGACGACGTCAAAGAAATGTGTCTGTTAGCGTTTGATGCGTTCTTTACCTGCACGTTTTCCCTCTACGCACCCGCTTTCTATATAGATCCTCTATCGGAAAAGATGAACCAGCGTCCTTTCCAGCCTGATGATCCTTTGTTATATATATTTAATTTTCCCAGCAACCGTTCAAACTCTATAATTGGTGGATGACAGATTGTTGTTATTCTGCCTTTATAGTCCCACACCCACCTCACGCTTCCGTTTATTCCTCACATTAAATTATTTTAATTCACCTCATAAACGCCGACCATATTTGTACAATCCCTAACACGGCTAGGCGAGAGCTTTATAACCTCCAAAGGAGGGTCCGTTTTTTTGTCTGCCTTGACCAAATTCCTTTTTCCAAAAAAAAACTGGCGAGGAAGTCGAAAAATTTGTGTGTAGTAGTGAACAACTAATTAAATCAATACGGTGCTTTCAAATATTGTACTCTGATGATAAGACGATTCACTGAGATTTGTGGCGATACCTTCGCGCGGCGCCGACAGTATCTGTACGGCACAGTAAATACTACGAGCACAATATATCCTTCCCAAGAGTAGCCTCAGCAATACGTTCAGAGTTCAGACCTTCATCTCTCCTCCCTTGGCCTTAATTTTCTCTTATCATTTTTTTCTGGTCTAAACATACATTCTCACATTGGACGTTGTCATCAGTCATTGTGTGGAGATCATATTTTTTTACACTACCTCCCCTTCTCTCACTTTAAAACGTTGTTAGCAATCGCTCCTCCGACTATTTCCCACCTGGTACTCCATTAATATTTAGATTTATTTGAATGACCTAGGTGACTAACTTCTTTCCCGCCCAGGTGATGGATGCGTGCATCGTTATTTTTATTCTCTAGACATGAAAGATTTGCTACAATATTTCTGATAGAATTTTTGAAAACGGTAATGCCTTACGAATGAACGAGAATAGGATGGCACTACTATATTTTCAAAGATTTCTTAATGTTCCTTCTAATTCACTTAGGGTGGCGTCCATCTGGACTGGGCACACAATGTTACCATAAAACAAAACACTTTTAATTTAGAAGATCTAAAATCACAATTATCTTTCAAGTTATTCTTAAACTTCTTGTCTCAAAGCCATTTATCCAACATTTCAGATGCAAGACCTCTATAACTGAAACCCCGGGTAATAGTGCACAGCAGTAAGGTTGTAATGTGACTGTGTTTATGTCTTTTTACAATGAGGTCCAACATTGAAACACAACAGACCGGCGTTCGTAGCCTGGCTTCTCACTGGACCGTTTCCACGTCTCTCTAAATTTGGAAACAATGTCTTTAATCCTCCAATTTGGCGAGGGAGGAGTATTGGTGGAGTGTTTTCCTTTTGTATCTACTGTGACCCTCTCTTTTCCGTCTGCCTGTATGGTCAGCGGAGACAAGTGGTCTTTGCAAGAACTTTTTTTATGAACCGTTGTGGAAGTCATTAAACCTGACCCCCCCCCCCCCCCAGCCTCCCCCCCCCCCCCCGGCTAACCCCACTACACTCGTCTCCCATGCCCCTATAACCTTTCTGGCAGACCTCCCTCTAACCACCCCCACCTGCATAAGTCGGTCTACACCACTCACCGTCCCCCCTCGTCTAGTTCCTACAAACCAATCCACCCCCACCCAACCCCCCGGCCTTTCTCCTCTCCCTCCCCCTCCCCTCCCCTTCCTCCTCCCCTCGTCTCCCCTCGCCCTCGTTTTCCTTTCTCCCGCACCCCCCCCACGCATTGTTGTG
Organism: Salvelinus sp. IW2-2015; assembly: GCF_002910315.2. NCBI lineage: Eukaryota > Metazoa > Chordata > Actinopteri > Salmoniformes > Salmonidae > Salvelinus > Salvelinus sp. IW2-2015. Next base: position 228,978 of record NW_019942825.1, read on the forward strand.
GATTGGTTAATCAACACGCTGTTTTTTTTATGTTTTTGTGTGCTTCTTAGCCCCGACCAACTTCACTTACAGTCATCGCGGCAGGGGCAGAGCACCGCTGAATATATGTGATAGTTAGTGTGAAACCAAGATGTTTAAATACTATATACAATAAAAATGTTTCTATTTACTTTACATTTGGTATAATACTTATCATCATATCTCACAACGTCCCCTAAACAAAAATAAAACACCGTTTTTATGTCTCTGTCTCCTTTCTCTAATATAATCGTTTACTGCGTGCGTACGCGCCGTTACCAGCATCTATAGCCCCGATAGGATATTAAGCGCGTCAAACTCAAGTGTTTACTTTTAATATACTCTCACCTTGCGTGTGCGCGGTCGTTCGAACTCTCTTTCCTAATTCGCGCTGGTCGTCGTGTGCTTTTAATGTCTTCTCATTTCTTTGGAAATTTTTCGTTTCCAATGATAATATATACTCAATATATAGGTCCTCAGCCAGTCCCATTTACTCACTTGTACTGCGTGCGTGCGTCGCCGGCCAGTGTGTCCTACTCCGGCGCTCCTCTTCATCAATGTCCTATTCGTATCAGTGTTTCTCTGCACTCTCTCTCTCTCTAACTCCCTTCTGCGACTCTATCTGCCTCTTGTGCGGTGCGTGTTCCGTGTCGTCTCTCTCCTCTCCGCTCTTCTACTGCGCTGTCGTGCTCTGTCGTGCGGCTCCGTTGCTGTGTCTCGGAATGTACATACTCTGTCATCAGACTGCGTGCGTCCTCTCTCCACCCCCATCTGCCAGCATATAAATGAATGTTTGTGAGGTGCAGCTCATCATCTCTTCCCAAATATCCAGGCGCCCTTCCGCCTTACGGACTTCACAGTGGCGCTTAAACACTAGGTTTTGAGCGGATATAAATTAAACTACAATTTGAGCGGGGCCCAATTTTTTTTATCTTAGACAGTCCCGCACAGAGCCCTGACACGACCTCGGGACTCTGATGACGAAAGTTCAAAGAAAAAATGATAAAGAAAAACCAACTCACGCCCTCTTCACCTTCCCTTCAGAGGTCACGAGAATTGTTATTTAAATTCTAAGTGCCAGCTAGTCCCGGATCACCTCACTGTTTTTCGTCTCTGGATTTGAACCTGCATAGTTATGAACTCACACGGCCGACCTGCTAGGCTAATCGATCTAATCTGATGATGATTGACACCTGAGCTACTTCCTCTCACCGTGACAACTTATGACCTCTCCTAATCCTGGTTGTCGATTGGATGCTGGTGAGCAGCGAAATTTTCATTGCTATTCTTTATGTATATCGCAGCACTTGTAAGGTCTGAAAGTTAGTGGCCCACAGAGGACAATGTGTTCCTAACTCAAAATAATGTAAGAATATAAGGCCCATGCCGTCCTCGAAACTCACCTTTGACCCCCCGCGCTCGCAAGAAGAAGGCCTAGAGTTAACTGGCAGAGTGCAGATTGATCACGCCCTATACATATATACAAACAGTAAAAATGACAAAGGGTCTGGTAAACAAAAACAAAATTGTCTTTCCCAGTGTAACTGTGCCAACAAACATAACGAAGAATCTGTCCTATATTTAACAAACTCCTCAATAGCGTTGTTACGGGAATCGTCTTAATGTCTTAAAAATATACCTAGGAATAAAGCAATCGTACAGGCGAGTACTGTTTTTGTTTCATAAGAAACTCAATTATGAGTCTAAACTAATGAGCACGAAAAAGGTGGTGACCCAAGAACGTTCATGTCAGAAAGTATCTTGTTTAAGGATAATGTTCAGTTCTTGCCTGATTGCTTTTTTTTGATGGAAGCGACGGATTATTAATCAGCGACCTAATTGGTTAGAATAACTTTGAAATGAATGCACTTCACTATAGAACAGGCCCAGTTTCACATCTTGACAGGTTCACATCTTGACAGGTTCACATCTTGGACAGGGTTCACTCTTGGACAGGGTTCACGTCTTGACAGGTCACTCTTGGACAGGTTCACGTCTTGGACAGTTCACGTCTTGCGAACAGAGTTCAGGGTCTTGACAGCAGCATCTGCGTTCACCGTCTGGGACAGGTTCACGTCTTTTTAGGTTCACGTTCTTGGACAGTGTTCACATCTTGGACAGTACGTCTTGGACAGGTTCACAGTCTTGGACAAAGTTCACGTCATTTTGACAGGTTCACGTCTGTGGACAGCGTTTCACAGTCTTGGACAGGTTCACATCTTGGTCAGGTTCACATCTTGGACAATGTCTCACGTCCTTCTTTATGGACAGGTTCACATCATTGGGCAATTTCACATTGGACAGGTTCACAGTCTTTGGACAGGTTTCACCCGTCGTTGGACAGGTTCACGTCTTGGACAGGTTACCATCTTGACCAGTTCACATCCTTGGACAGGTTCACATTCTTGGCAGGTTCAACAGTCTTGGACAGGTTCACATTCTTGGACAGAGTTTCAATCTTGTGACAGGTTCACGTCTTGGACAGGTCATCTGGACAGGTTCAACTCTTGACAGGTCAACATCTTGACAGGTTCACGTCTTGGACAGGGTTCACGTCTTGGACAGTTCACGCGTTCTTGGACCCAGGTTCACATCTTGGACAGAGTTTCACATCTTGGACAGGTTAAACATCTTGGACAGTTCTCACATCTTGACAGGTTCACATGCTTGGTCTATGTATTTCTTTGTATTTAACATCTTCATACTTCTGTTGTCCCCATGCACTGGAATTTAAACCAAACGTGGGCTTCTGCAGCCAGCGGGGTCCTAGCGACGCGCAAAATTATTATTTTTCATAAGCCGCATTTATTTATTTTTTTTCCCAGGGGGGCTTTGGATTTCTCGAGGGGAGAAAATGCACTCACTGTCAGGCGGGACAGGAAGAGATTATGAAGATGTTAACTCAGTAGGGGATCCTAAGAAGAAGTATTTCCACTGCTAGTTAACATACTTTTCAGTAATCTCTTCCTGTCCCCAGGAGTTGGTCCTCGTTCTACCCCAACCCCCCCTCCACCCAGGTTATTTATGTGTTAGTTACATAAACTAGGAGCTGACAGGCATGGTATTCCCTGACGTTATCTTTGTGAGCATCTCATTCTCTTCCTTCGTCCCAGGTTGTTCCTCGTCTTCTACCAGCCTGACGTGAGCTGCCAGCATCTTGGTACTCCCCCTAATTTGATGTCAAACGTGTCCGTGCAAACAGGGGACCTGCGTGCTGCTCGCTCCTTCCCCCGGCGAAACCAGCCTGATAAATGCTGTGCTCTCTGTGTGGGGGACGCGGTCTCGGCGCGGAGGGAGGGGAGGGAGCGATGAACACACCAATTCAAATGATGTCTGTGGCCCGATGTGCGTCATGTCGAGAGTTGTTGCGTGCTCGCTGACGCATACGTCAGTATTGCAGGGTCCGGTGGGCGGTTGGCTGGTTACGATCAAATAAAATTATATATCAACTGACTTGCACATATTATAGCTGCTTTATAGTTATATTTAATTAAACTCAGACATCTCCGTTTTCCCAACTGGTGCTTAATAGGCAAGCCTCTGTGTTAGTATATTCAGAAAATTGTCAACTACAGTCTCTGACCTCTGTAAGATAAGATGAATGCGTGTTAAGTTGATTTTAAAATTGATTCAATCTCCCTCCTCTCTCTTCTCTCTCTCTCATTCTCTCTCTCTCTCTCTCTCTCTCTCTCTCATCCTCTTCAATTCAATCCGATTAGCAGGCGCTCATTTGGGCATGTTAGTAAACATACCTCTTTTAACATTGCCAAAAGCAAGTGAAACGTTAAGAATAATACATACATAAAAATAAATAAAACAATATATAAATGAACAGGTGCCAAAGAAATATACGATCTCCACAAAAGTTCCCATATATGTCTACTCTCGAGTGTTAGCTATATTAGAACATTAGATATGGAGATCTATTAAGTAGTAAATTTTGAACTATAAAAACCTCTTTGATTTCATTTTTTCTTTTTTATGATAGTTACTTTTATATACAGATATAGTACAGTTGTTGTAAATTTATATAAGTAATTACAGTTTTTGTAATGATGTTAGGGCAAATAAGTTTAAAACGTACAAAGAGAGGGAAATAAAATAAAACATAAATATGGGTTGATTTTACAATTGTGTTTGTGGCAACAGGTCACAAATCTTGCTGCTGTGATGGCACCCTGTGGTATTTCAACCAGTAGATATGGGAGTTTATCAAGATCTGTGTAATCGGGGGAAATATGTGTCTCTAATATGGTCACACATTTGGCAGGAGAGTTAGGAAGTGCAGCTCAGTTTCCACCTCATTTTGTGGGCAGTTTGCACATAGCCTGTCTTCCTTGAGAGCCAGGTCTGCCTACGACGCCTTTCTCAATAGCAAGGCATGATCTCACTGGTCTGTACATAGTCAAAGCTTTCCTTAAGTTTGGGTCAGTCACAGTGTGTCAGGTATTCTGCCACTGTATCTCTCTGTTGTGGCCAAATAGCATTCTAGTTTGCCTTTTTGTTGTTAATTCTTTCCAATGTGCAAGTAATTATCTCTTTGTTTTCTCATGATTTGGTCGGTTCTAATTGTGTTGCTCGTCCTGGGGCTCTGTGGGGTCTCTCTCTCTCTCTCTCTCTCTCTCTCTCTCTCTCTCTCTCTCTCTCTCTCTCTCTCTCTCTCTCTCTCTCTCTCTCTGTCTCTGTCTCTGTCTCTCTCTCTTCTCTCTCTGTCTCTGTCTCTGTCTCTCTCTCTCTCTCTCTTGTGTTGTCTCTCTCCTCTCTCTCTCTCTCTCTCTGTCTCTGTCTCGTTCTCTGTCTCTGTCTCTCTCTCTCTCTCTCTGTCTCTGTCTCTGTCTCTGTCTCTGTCTCTGTCTCTCTCTGTCTCTGGTCTCTCTCTCTCTCGTGTGTCTCTCTCCTCTCTCTGTCTCCCTCTCTCTCCTCTCGTCTCTGTCTCTGTCTCTTCTCTCTCTCTCTCTCTCTCTCTCTCTGTCTCGCTCTCTCGCTCTTCTCTCTCTCTCTCTCTTTCTCTCTCTGTATGTGTCTCTCTCTTTCCTCTCTCCTCTCTCTCTCTCTCTCTTGTGTCTCTCTCTCCTCTCTCCTCTTTCTCTCTCTTTTCTTCTTCTCCTCTCTCCTCTCTGC
>NW_019942825.1:234141-254667 GCF_002910315.2 Salvelinus sp. IW2-2015
TCTCTGTCTCTCTCTCTCTCTCTCTGTGTCTCTCTCCTCTCTCCTCTTTCTCTCTCTCCCCAGTTATGATTTCACTCCTCTGGACTCGTCAGCTGTGTATGTTCTGAGCAGCATGGCCAGACAGCGTAGGACCTCCCAGTCCAGTAGTGGCGCTGTCTCCCCCGACCCAGAGAAACTCTCCGTCTCCCCCCAATCCTCCTCTGCCAGCAAATCAAACAGGAGCAATACCTCAGGGACGGCCCCCGGCGGGGCCACACCCACCAAATGCAAACGGCCAATGAACGCCTTCATGCTCTTCGCTAAGAAGTACAGGATGGAGTACACACAGATGTACCCTGGGAAGGATAACAGGTGAGTAGGAGGACCAAACGTGTGTGCTTGTGTGYAGAAAATGACTTTCTGCCCAGAGCAAATTCTAGATAGGTTTAGAATGTCTCCTGCCATTAAATGACTCTATTATTGTGGCCCCCTCCATAAAACCTTCCCATATGACGTCAGGCACTATTATGGGACTGGAACTAGGATCRGGGAAGCATCAGGGTGTGTGTGTGTCAGTAATACTGTCTGTACTGTTCTGATACGCTGTTTAGAAAATGGAAGGAGTTCTATSTTAGGAATGTCTCTTGAGTAGACCACGAGAGTCACAGGCAGGATTACATSACCGGTAACTAAAGGCTTGTCTGCCTCACGATTGTTCTTACATGTTAGACCTTAAGAGTGTGTTGTCTCTTAGAGAATACACAAACTGTCAGTTTTCAGTGTTAAAAGTTCCACACACACACACAAACATGAATTATGAATGAATGATGGTATAAATGACATTGCTGAGAAGTATGTCCTTGTATTCCTATACAGAGCCATCAGCGTGATCCTGGGTGAGAAGTGGAAGAAGATGAAGAACGAGGAGAGGAGGATGTACACCGTGGAGGCCAAGGCTCTGGCCGACGAGCAGAAGAGACTCAACCCTGACTGTTGGAAACGCAAGAGAACCAACTCAGTAAGGAAGGACTCTTATGCATGACACTGTTATAGCGATATATATATACAGTACATTTTGATCCATCCTTATTTGTTAATGCCCAAATCCTCTCTGGATACAATACTTGATGAGATTAGTATTTTGAAATACTACACACTTCTTGTTTTTCTGTAGCTCAATGTGATGCCATGTACAAACTCATCTAGGAGTAGTTGGTGAGACACCTGTGGCAAAAAATCCAACTGCTGACAAACAGTGACAACCGTTGTAAGGTCTTCACCGTTTAACCTTTAACCTCTCTCTCCTTCTCTCCTCAGGGGTCCCAGCAGCCCTAGATGACCTATGACCTCCAGACATGTGTTTGGCGTGGAGAGGTCAGAGAGGTGAACTGACCGACCAATCTGGCAAAGCCACTATCTCTCTAGCCTGGTGCCAGATCAGTTTGTTGTTGCTGTATATCCAGCTCCTATGGTCATTGGACCATAAGAAGGCACAAAACAGATCTGGAACYAGGCTATTTACTATCTTTCTTTTTGCTTACCTGTCAAATCAATGAGACACTTAACTGTGATGTGGAATACACTTGCTTTTATAACCATTATAGACAGGACTACACACATTTTAAGACAAAACGACAAAACGACAACTATGAACTATATATTAAAAAGCATCTAATCTAGTGTAACTAACAGTGCTTATATTTTGTTATATTTTAAATAACATACAGATATGCCTTATTATTCCTTTATAACTAAGGCTCAGTTATATATTTGTTCAGGTAATTTCATATTTCGATGCTTGAAACCTTGAGATCGGGGTCGGCAAAATTCTGGTAACCTTAAAAAAAAAAAAAAAAAGGATTCCCTGTATTTCCAGAATTCCTGGTTGGATGATTTCCAGAATATGCATGAAATCCAACATACTCCAACCAGAATTCCTGGAAAACCTGGGAATTTTGCGAGTTACTGGAATTACTGAACCCGACTTGAGACCCAGTGGTGCTAAGCTCGGTGAAGGAACAAGTAGCAGTGATACAAAGTGTATATTTTTTTTTGTAAAAAGAAAGAAAAGGGAATTTAAAAATGCATTTTCTTCTCTTCTCAGCTTGTTGTTCATATTGATTACAGCTCCATATATTGCACAGATTGAAAAAAGCCTTTCATACATTGTATCATATTAGCTGTGAGCTTGAAGGGCAATATAAAGTTTGTTATACATATTGCCCAYCTGTGGCCTGATTTTCCCTGAAACACGGAGAGGGACATTTTAATTTTCTGTTTTGAAACGTTTTTTTTGCATTCTGGGTCCTAATGAACATGACCACCCTGTTGTCTGATTCATGCTGTAGGGCTGACCCGAACCGTTCTGGCTTGGATATTTTATTTTCACATTGTCCTTTTCTAGCATGGTTCAGTAGAGGATGTGTAACCAGGCCGTCTCAGTACGGATCGGCTCGGCCCTGTAGTAGGAATCAGCCATTTGTTTGCCAAGCCACCTGGCCGTGTGCCGATGATGACTTATATTTGGGCACGTGGAGGTTTTTGCACACTCATCCGAACAGCACTTCAGGGCCAAGCGTTCACTGTAAGTGTTTTCATTTCTTTTTGCACTTTATATACATATGTAGTCTTATACAGTACAACCATTTAAATGTATGCTAGTGGAAGCTATKTGTATATGGATTTAATGACACGGTAGGTATATCTTGATGACATCTATCGGTTTTCACTTTGACACAACCATGGCCAAACTATACAGGTCTAGCCTGAGTGCCAGTCGGKTTGTGCTCTGTGACATGACAGTGAGTGAGTTGGCAATAGAGTACAAACAGACTGGGACCCAGGCTAGTACAAGTCATGTGATGTTCTGCTTGCAGGTTGCCATGGCGTTGAGTTTATACAGGTTTGTTGTTGATAATGTACAGGTCCACGCCCCACCAAACTGTTGCACAAAATATCATTGTATTGTTATATCATTAATAAAAGTTTAAACTTGCAATCTTATTGATGTTTTTTACCTTTTGGTTTGTGCACGTGTCTTTAGGCTTTAGGAGGTAGGCTTTAGGAGGTAGGCTTTAGGAGGTAGGCTTTAGGAGGTAGGCTTTAGGAGGTAGGCTTTAGGAGGTAGGCTTTAGGAGGTAGGCTTTAGGAGGTAGGTCCTTTAGGAGGTAGATTTAAGGAGGTAGGCTTTAGGAGGTAGCTTTAGGAGGTAGGCTTTAGGAGGTAGGCTTTAGGAGGTGCCTTTAGGTATCCTTTAGGAGTGTTTAGGAGGTAGGCTTTAGGAGGTATCCTTTAGGAGGTAAATCCTTTAGGAGGTAGGCTTTAGGAGGTAGGCTTTAGGAGGTAGGCTTTAGAGGTGTCCTTTAGGAGGTAGGCTTTAGGAGGTGGCTTTACGGAGGTAGGCTTTAGGAGGTAGCTTTAGGAGGTAGGCTTTAGGAGGTTCCTTTAGGAAGGTAGTCCAAGGAGGATAGGCTTTAGGAGGTACCTTTAGGAGGTATCCTAGGAGGTATCCTTAGGAGGTATCTTTAGGAGGTAGGTTTAGGAGGTAGCTTTAGGAGGTATCTTTTAAGGAGGTAGACTTTAGGGAGGTAGGCTTCCTAGGAGGTAGGGCTATTAGGAGGTATCCTTAAGGAGGTATCCTAGGAGGTATCCTTTAGGAGGTATCCTTTAGGATATATCGTGGGAGGTAGAGTTTAGGAGGTAGGCTTTAGGAGGTATCCTTTAGGTATCCCCTAGTGCGATGTGTTACCCTAGAAACTGGTCGACCACCCTAGAATGAGGCAGCTAAACAGAATGGGGCCGCAGGTGGCCCAGCGGTTAAGAGATTTGGCCATTAACCACAAGGTCGCTGGTTTGAATCCCCGAGTTGACTAGTTGAAAAATCTGTGGATGTGCCCTTGAACAAGGCACTTAACCCTAATTTCTCTGGCTAAGAGCATCTGCTAAATGACAAAAATGTGWACTAAAGGTCTGTTTAGGTCCCTTATACTYAGGTCCACAGTGAATCACAGGCTGGAGATAATTATTCCCTTCTCTGTGTTAAAGATGAAACAAGAAATACAAGGAGAAAGTAGTGAAAGAACAGAACAGAGACATGATCAAYAATAGACAGATATGTGTAGCACCTTCTTAATTGAAACAGCTCCACACAGAACTACAGAGGAGAAACTAAGCTAACCCCAATTGAATTGAATTGTGTACTCAGTTTTAAACAGATGTGTAAAAAAATATATMTATATTTTWAMGGAGATTGCTCGCTGTCSATTCACCATAACCCTTCCGATGCTTCTATAGGGCACATCTGGTGTTACTGTACACTGGATGCCACAGCTCTAGATACTTGGACCAGATCATACTGAATGAATGTCCTTTACTCAACACATAGGTAGATGACTTGACTAATTCAATTGACTAGTAATGTAACGAACGGCCTGTTAATCCATAAGTACTGTAATGTTCATCCTCACTGCCAGGGGGTGCTCACACATCACTTTTCTTCCATGAATGAACTGGCTCTTTTTATAGTGCCACCACCATCATCATCATCATTACCACCATCATCATCATCATTACCACCATTATCATCATCAGCATCATTACCACAATCATCTCCACCACCACCATCATCACCATCATCATCATCATTACCACCATCATCATCATCACCACCATCATCTCCACCACCACCATCATCATCATCATCATTACCACCATCATCATCATCACCACCATCATCTCCACCACCACCACCATCATCATCACCACTATCATCACCACCACCATCATTCATCTCCACCACCATCATTACCACCATCATCATCACCACTATCATCACCACCACCATCATCTCCACCACCACCACCATCATTACCACCATCATCATCACCACTATCATCACCACCACCATCATTCATCTCCACCATCACATCCACCACCATCATCTCCACCACCACCACAACCACTACCATCATTCATCTCCACCATCACATCCACCACCATCATCTCCACCACCATCATTCATCTCCACCACCACAACCACCACCATCATCTCCACCACCATCATCTCCACCATCACCACCGCCATCATCTTCACCACCACAACAACTTATAACTCAGGCCACATCCTGCCATTTCCAAATGAGCAGTAAATAACATGATCATAATGAGTTTGATAAGGAGAGGATGGATGGATGTGACTCTGACGAACACAGTAATGACTCTGATGACGAACACGGTAATGACACACACTAATGACCCAGTCTGCTGACCAAGATCTCTGGTGGATAGATAACAGTATAGGACCCGATGATAAATTAGAAAAGGGGAAATTCAGATATGAGAATGACAACAAAAAAAAATGGGGGGGGGGGTGTGTGCCTGTTTTGCATGTTATTTGGCATTAATACGTGTCACATATCAGTTTGCAAACAATGTAAAACAAGACATACTAWTTGAGTTAATAAAGCTGCATACAAACATGGTCTCTTTTTTAGCTTTCTTGAGTAAGGCAGCTCCAAAATGCAGGTGTTTCAGCCTAGCTCAGTGCTTTCTGTGGTGGTGGGGCAGCCAAGTGGAAAATATGTAGCGTAGAGGTTGGTTATGTTCTCTAKTTGCGCGGTGATTGGKTGCTGCSATAGACTTACATTAGAAGTGCCCATCCAAGAAGGCTCAAGGTCATTGGCCACAGATAAAATGACGTCAACTCATCTACAGTAGCTTTGATTGGATTGATTGTCAACATCATACATTCAAAATCTTAGCTAGCAAACTAGACAAGCAGTCATCATGAATCAAGTCAACAATCTACTGGCAAATCCTTTTCAATCCTTGTCATATGAAGATAAATTATAGATACAACGTATCAGTGCTCATAGGACATAAACATTACACAACAAGTTGAAAATCCCAAATTCAACAATGAGTGCTGAGCCGCGACTGAAGCCCCAGGCTGTGTCACAGCCAGCCGTGMCCGGGAGACCCATTGGACCACGCACAATTGGCCCAGCGTCGTCCAGGTTAGGGGAGGGTTTGGCCAGCCAGGATTTCCTTATCTCATCGTGCTCTGTGTGTTCAGCCGCGTTCAAAACAACAGGAAACTYGGAACTGGGAAATCTCAGACTTCAGYGAGTTCAAGACTACTGGGAAAATAATTTCTAACAGTCATCCAACTCGGAATTCCAAGTCGGGAACTCGGGCCTCTTTCTAGAGCCCACAAGAAGGACCGCAGCATCACCTTCCTGTTCAAGTGAGCACAACAAGTTTAGTCCAAAAATGTATTGTATGCTGTTGCATAAATTATGTAATATGCCAGGGATATATATATACTGTAGCCAAGAAAGTCATATGTGTGTATGTAGTTTAGTAAGCTGTTAGTAGCCCATGTGCCTCACCCTAATCATTTGGTCCCTTTCCCCCCTCATTACTTAGTCTACTGTTTGGACTTGGTGGTGCACATGAATCCTATAACCTGTTTTAGAGAAATGTAATAATTGAATATTATAAGAGCTTTCATTGTATGCTTATCTACTCCCTTTATTTATCCTACGGTTCTGACTTGGTGTACAGGGAGAATACTGTAAGAATGGTCCATGTTCTGACTTCTGTCGCTGTACATTTCAAAAGTGCTGAACAAATAGTTATATTGACTACGTCCGTCCTAGCTCACTCATTAATGTCTTAATCAAAATGATGGATTGCCTCTTATCTGATTGTCATCCCCTTATGCCATAGTTTGTACATCTCAATTGTGAGTAGAAACCACATTTGTTTAAGCAAGTCAGCCATAGCTATGTTTTTTAAAAAGACAGTAAATGAGGCTGAATGAACTGTTTCGCTGCCAGACAAGGCTCCGCTGATAGCTATAATAGCAGTGGTAAGATGTTGGCACTCTGCTGTTGGGACAGCTTCATGTAGGCCCTAACAGTTTGTGGGCACCGTTTGTCACYGTTATAGTGCAATTCATGTATTGTTTAGTGTTGCATTTTGTTGTGTTGTGTAGTGGCTTTGCTGGCATGCATCACATTATTATTTATAATAAAATCGCCACTGGCTACATGTCATATTAAACAGCATATAAACAGTCTAAATAGGTTAAGAGTCTAAGAAGGAACGAAAATGAATTATTTAGGTTATATTATTTCAATTATTTCAAGGCTATAGCCTACAAAGAAATACATTGTGAAGCATTTGCGAGTGCGACACAATAGGCTTGTAGGGACCTAAAGCGCTCAGCATTTAGACAACATTTMGCTGTGTTAAATCATTATAGTCTTATAAATTGCGCATATAGGCTGTGACTTACTTAGAATTAAATACAAATGAAATGAAACATGACTTATTAGTGCCTTTTTGAATGAATTCTTAGAATGAATTTGTAGAAACATGAGTTTGGCCAGTCTATGACTTCAGGCTCATGTGATGGTGCCTGGAGAGCCGGCCAACAGGAGAGAATATCCTCTCCACACTTACAGAGCCACTGGGAATGCTAAACACCCCATTGGTCACTCTCGCCAGGTAGACCTAAAGGTTTTCAGGCAAAATAACTCAATCAAAACGGAAAGCTCCTTGAACATGGGAATATGCCAGGCCTATTGGGCCAAAATTAATKATGGCCTRYTGTATATATAATRTAACAAAAATGAAAGAAATSTTTARAAKATCWGATTTTTAGTTTATAAATACTTTGCTACAATGACACACTTAGTTATCTACCCACCTCGTTCCTTTCTTTTAGCATGTGCATGTAGTGGTGTAAAAATACATCATTTTCAGACTTGAGTAAAAGTAAAGATACCTTAAAAGAAAATGACTCAAGTAAAAGTGAAATTCACCCAGTAAAATACTACTTGAGTAAAAGCCTAAAAGTATTTGGTTTCAAATGTACTTAGGTATCAAAAGTAAAAGTATAAATAATTTAAAAATGTCTTATATTAAGCAAACCAGACAACACAATTTTCTTTCTTTATTTATGGATAGCCCGTGGCACAGTTCAACTCTCCGACATCATTTACAAACAATGTATTTGTGTTTAGTGAGTCTGACAGATCAGAGGCAGTAGGGATGACCAGGGGTGTTCTCTGTTTAGTGAGTCTGACAGATCAGAGGCAGTAGGGATGACCAGGGGTGTTCTCTGTTTAGTGAGTCCGCCAGATCAGAGGCAGTAGGGGGATGACCAGGGATATTCTCATGATAAGTGTGTGAATTAGACAATTTTCCTGTCCTGCTAAGCATTCAAAATGTTACGAGTACTTTTGGGTTGTCAGGGAAAATGTAAGGAGTAAAAAGTACATAATTTTCTTTAGGAATGTAGTGGAGTAAAAGTAAAAGTTCTCAAAAATATAAATAGTAAAGTAAAGTACAGATACCCCCAAAAAACTACTTAAGTATTTTTATTAAGTACTTTACACCACTGTGTGCACGTAGCATGCTTTAGGGATACGTGTCTTYTCAAATTCCACAATGATTCTTTAGTTGTGGATACTACATCACCGCACTCCCTCTCTGGCTCTTGGTCCTCATCTTTGAAAGTCACCTTGAATTAGCACCTTTGTGTATTTGATCAATTTCTTTATGAAAATATATAGTGAACTCCATCACAGTAGCTAAAGCAAGGGGCTATTAGCAGCACACAAGTAGACCACAAATGTGTAACAGTATTGCTCCCGTYCCTCTCCTCGCACCTACCTGGGCTCGAACCAGGGACCCTCTGCACACATCGACAACAGCCACCCTCGAAGCATCGTTACCCATCGCTCCACAAAAGCCGTGGCCCTTGCAGAGCAAGGGGAACAACTACTTCAAGGTCTCAGAGCGAGTAACGTCACTGATTGAAGCGCTATTAGCGCGCCCCACCGCTAACTAGCTAGCCATTTCACATCGGTTACAAATACATGCTGGGACAAGTGCTCTGAGCTGGTGAAGTGAGCTCTACTGGAGCGAAATTGGAGCTGGCGAGAAGGCCGAAACTCCAGCCTTTGGGAATCTCGCTCCATGCTCCAGGCAAATTGGGCACGCTCCGCTCCAGCTCCACTCACATACTCTGGTAGGGTAGCACCATGGTGTAGACGGAGGACAGCTAGTTTCCATCCTCCTCTGGGTACATTGACTTCTGCACAAAACCTAGGAGCCTCATGGTTATCACCCCCTTCCATAGACTTACACAGTAATCTTGACAACTTCCAGAGGATGTCCTCCRACCTATTAGAGCTGTCCACCCCATTAAATGATCAGAGAATTAATCTAGTACTGAAAGCATAAGCTACAGCTAGCTAGCACTGCAGTGCATAAAATGTGGTGAGTAGTTGAGTCAAAGACAAATTGTTGAACAATTTTTGAGCAAATTTATTTATTTAAAAATGTAGGAAAAGCAAGAGAGAGAGAGAGAGAGCTAGCGATATTTTGTTGTATTTTTTTCACTTTCACTCACTTAGCTAGCACATGCAGCTAGCTAGTTTAGACTACTCAAACACCCAGCTCAAACAGAGAGGGATGCCGAGTTAGCTAGCTGGCTATGGTTATCCAACACTGGAACTTTTCCAAGTCAAGGTAAACTTTTGGTTTTATTAATTTATTGCCAACGGGGGCCCGCCTGTGTAACGGCTAAACTGCTTGCTGACTGTGCACTGTACACTGAACCCATTAGTTCTAGTAGCTATGTTGACTATGACGTTATCTAATATGGTGACAATGATTGTAGGCTGTGTGTAGCGGTTAGCGTTTATGATATGAAGGTTTGGCTTGGAAAGGTTTTTTCGACTAGTCACAGAGAGCTGATGGGTTGTGCACTGAAGTCCACAAGCAAAGGAAAAAGGTGAGAGGAGGAGAACATGTAGAAGCGAGGAGGAATTATACAACGAGCAAAGTGATCATGCTGTTTGTATGTGGCTGCTATGAAAGTGAACTGTGTTTCGTGTGATCAGGGGTGTATTCACTCCACCGATTCTGTTGAAAACTTTTCTTAAACGGAAGCAAACGTAACAAAACAGTGATAAACATACCTGAATTTGTCCAATAGAAACTTTTGTTTGCAACTGTTGGACTAATGATTACACCCTAGATCAGCTAGATGCAGGCAAGAGTGTGCAAGGCGGTATTGAATGTGTCACCGTCTGTCACCTTGATTACTCACATTTTTCTTTCGACCTGTGGACCTACATTGTAAACTTTCATTCATAGGCTAGGTTGTAGCAACCTCATGATKGGTATAGGTCAAATTTGAGTATCATGTAGGAGCCTAAACCTATCGATGTTACATTGAGTTGGGTGAATGGAATATGAATGACAGTCATCCAATACGCTGTAATAGAAATAAGACCATGCTCATAAAAAAACTAAATCGTCCTCCCTCATCTTGAACGACACCGACCGCCACTGGTCTTGGACTTTGGTTGGCAGGCCATTGTGTAGTCTCGCTCTTACAGACATCACCATTTCATTCTTGTTAAGAATTGGGTTAGAATGACAGTGCTCGAGACTGGTTATAGGGTATGTGCCTTTTACTGTCCATTAGAGCTCCAAAAGTCCTGGTTGTCCCGTAGTTAGAGAGTAGATAAAACTGATTCACAGGCCTTAAAACCTCATGAAATAACAATGAAGTGACCAGCAGCATCCTGAGAGCCGTTTCAGACACAGCATTATCTAATGCCAGTCTGAGAATAGGACATTTCCAGGGCACTTCAACAAGATGAGCTCTGTAGAGGGGAGAGAAAGCTTTTAAAGGTTTCAGGATAACACATTAGAGTTAAATGGACTGAGGACAGTGCTGTGCTGTCAGTCAGTTCCACTTGAGATTCGTATACCTGCACATTATATTCTTAAGGAATACTTTGATGAATGGAGATTATGTTTGAAATCAGTGGTAAGTGTAGAATATTACTTTACTGCCAGTTTTGCATTATTATTGTATCACAGTTATTTTWYTAAATATTATTATTGTATCACAGTTATTTTTCTCAGGAAGAGTCAGTGTGGTATTGAACTAACACCCTTCATGGACTATGTGGCGGTAAAGTCTCATCTGCAGTCCGAGTCCATTCCGACTTGTTGACCCACAGTCTGGGCAGTGGGCAGTGGGCAGCTCCACTCGTGTTTATTTACGACATGCCACAGTGAGTGTGGTGTCAGGAGGAGGAGGCCTTGCTGTGCCACAGATTAAGCCAGCCACACAGCTCAATCATTATTTCAATCATTCTTGTTTTTTTTCCCTTCCAATGTGCAGCTCCAGCTCCGAGCAGGACTACTGGGCACGAGGAGCATGGCGATAAAACTGGCATTTGTACATGTGGCAGTGGGGAGATACATGAGACAAACGCAAGGCCAAAGTGACTTGTGGGTAAAAGTATCATTAGTGTAAGTAAGTAAACTCCACTAGTCATACAGYTTCCCTCATCTATATATTACATATTGGTTAAACAGAAAATATATATATATATAAAATATATAAGGTCATTTTGTAATGTTAGTGAGATTCAATTACTGGTTTAAATCTTTGATTTCAAAGCTACTTTGCCCTTAGGGCCATTGTACAGCCAAAAGTCTTCGCTGTGAAACTGGCTTCTATAATACATCAGGTCCTTTGACAGGAACGATTAGGACAAGAGAAACCTGAGACAGTGAATGAGAGAGTGAATGGTACTGCTGACTTCCTGGTAAATCACTACTGTCATCAGTGTAAGTTGTAAACAAACTACCAGTTATACAGTTTCACTCTCTATGTTGTGACACAGAAACATGATGTATYGAAAAAGTAATTCCGTAATGCATATCAGATTAGTGAGATTCAATCAATGGCGTAAATCTTTAATTTAAAAAGCTACTTTGCCCCTTAGGGCCACAGTAAATCTGGTCTAAAGACCCTGAGAGACTGTAATAATGGCTTCCGTAAAATACATCAGGTCCTTCGACAGGAACAATTGGCCGAACAAATGAATGATGAAAAGAACAATTAGGACAAGAGAAACTGAGASAGTGAAAGAGACAATTAAAGAGACAGTGAATGGCAGCGCTGGCTTCTTTGTAAATCAGAACATGTACCTTCATCAGGGTCTCTTCATTAGGTGTAATTAGCAGAGAGATAGCAGACACACTCCTTCTTGTTAGTGACTATATCAAGTACGGATATGGTGTATAGTGTAGAAGTGTCTGTATCCGTGTGTCAGTGTGTGAGCTCTTGTGTGGGGGTGTGTGTTTGATGTGATGCTGTGTGTTGTAGTGGTGTCTGATGGTTTGTGTCGTGTGTGAAACCACTGTGTGTCGCATGTGGTTGTGACTGGTGTTGAAGTTGTGGTTTGTATGTGTGTGGTGATGTGTGATGTTGTGTGCTGTGGTGTTGATTGTGTATTGTTGTGGTTTGGGTGTTGTTCTATGCATTTTGTTCTCACTATTATTGTCAATCATGCTCTGCAATTGTTTTTGTTCATCTTGCTGTAAAATGCTACTTGCCAGCTATCTGTAAACCCATAGCTTGGGTGAAGTATTTTATGAGGGTCTGATTTCCTAAGTAGCATGTTGTTTATTCTATTGTTTAATTGTCTTGGTTAACACTTTAATACCGGTGACGCCCACAGACTCTACTCTCTGCTTGCAGCGATCAATTTTGTCACAAAAAAAAAGATGACGTGGATGATAGATCTATGTCCGCGACTGTGCTCATTTCACCTGTCATCTTAAAATAGACTATCCTAGTCTTAATCTCAAAATGTTGACTACAGTCTTGAAAGGCGCTGTGAAATTCAAAAACGCCCAGTTGACATTCTGGAGAGCACCTCGGACAGAGAGATGTCTGAAGTCTCTTTGCTCTCAGAGAACGGATCAGAAACCACCGAGCGTCACCATCTGACATTTCAACAGGGCTGCAAATTGCTCTGGGTTAAAGGGTCCTCACCGGCGTAGTACGGAGGGGCGTTTGGCAGAGGGACTGGCTAAGGGGTAAAGGGTCACTGAGAATAATGAGACCAAGGGAGAGAGAGGAAGAAGATGGAGGAGGAGGGAAGGAATGGGCAGAGAGAGAGACAAGGAGAGAGGGAGGTAGAAGGAGACTAGGGAGATTCTTTAAAACAAGGACTGGGTACAAAGCTAAAGGGTGTGGGGTCACAGAGAATAATGAACAGGGGAAAAGAGAGGGAGAGAGGGGACAGTGGTTGACAGAGGGAAGATGAGGACGGTGGTTGAGAGAGGGAGAGATGGGACACGTGGTTGAGAGAGGGAGAGATGGGCAGTGGTTGAGAGGGGGTGGGGGTTGGAACAAAGAGGATAATGAGACAGGGGAAAAGAGAGGGAAGAGATGGACAGTGGTTGAGAGAGACGGTGGTTGGACGAGACTGGTTGAGAGAGGGGACGGTGGTTGAGAGACAGGATGGGACAGTGGTTGAGAGAGGAGAGAGATGGACAGTGGTTGAGAGAGGAGAGAGGACATGACAGGACGGTGGTTGAGAGAGGGGGTGGGTGGGGGAACAGGAAGGAGCAATAGTTATGAGATGGACAACTGTTGTTTTCCCTCCTTGTTATTTACCCTCATTCGCCAGCCCTCCTTCATAACCTCTCACTTTCTACCTCGCTCTCGTCCATAATACTCTCTCTCTCGTCTCTCTCTCTCTCTCTCTCTCTCTTCTCTCTCTCTCTTCCTCCTTCTTTCGTCTCCTTCTTCTCTTTCTCTACTCTCTCTCTCTCCTCTCTCTCTCTCTCTCTCTTCTCTTCCTCTCTCTCTCTCCTCTCTCTCTCTCTCTCTTTCTCCCTCCTCCTCCCCATCATTCCCTCTCTCTTCTCCCCCTCTCTCTCTCCATCACGTCTTGGTCACAATTCTATAGGAAGAGAGAGACGTAGATTCCTCTTTATAATGACTTTATTATAAGATTTGCAAAAATCATGCAATCAACCATTACCATGAATGTTCAGAGTTGAAAGCTTAACAAACATAGTTGGATCTCTGCTTTTATAAGAAATAGCACAAACTCTTTTGTCTACGTGGCAGTTTAGCAGATGTGTGGAAAAAGGGGCAGAACATAGTGTGTAAGGTGATTGGTTTGTCTGTACAGATTAAGATAAAAAAAAAGTGTTTTGAAGGGCCTCCCGGGTGGCGCAGTGGTCTAGGGCACTGCATCGCAGTGCTAGCTGCGCCACCAGAGTCTCTGGGTTCGCGCCCAGGCTCTGTCGCAGCCGCCGCGACCGGGAGGTCCGTGGGCGACGCACAGGGAGGGTTTGCCGCCGTAGGGATATCCTTGTCTCATCGCGCTCCAGCGACTCCTGTGGCGGGCCGGGCGCAGTGCGCGCTAACCAAGGGGGCCAGGTACACGGTGTTTCCTCCGACACATTGGTGCGGCTGGCTTCCGGGTTGGAGGCGCGCTTGTGTAAGAAGCAGTGCGGCTTGGTTGGTTGTGCTTCGGAGGACGCATGGCTTTCGACCTTCGTCTCTCCCGAGCCCGTACGGGAGTTGTAGCGATGAGACAACGAATAATTACTAGCGATTGGATACCACGAAAATTGGGGAGAAAATGGGATAAAAAAAAAGAAAAGAAAAAAGTGTTTTGTCACAGTTCACACTATAATGTGCTCCTTCATGCAAGATTCCACACAGCTGACTTCCTGCAGATAGTAAACTCCCGGGATGTCTCTTTATTGGAAGCTGTGYGAACACTTTGAAAGAGGTGAAAAAACTTCCCTGGTCCACAGATGTCCACCCGGCAACAGAGAGCTGATTTAAATAAACCCCCACGCTGATGAAATTTATCCTGTATTGTGACAGCTGAACCAGCAAGGAGGAAATAAATAAATCACACAGTTAACCCACAACATACAGGGTATTTAACATCTAAGAGTTAACAARCAACATATAGAGGATTTAAAATTTGTATTTTGACGTCCGGATGGAAAGCGTGCCCAAAGTAAACTGCCTGCTACTCAGGCCCAGAAGCTAGGATATGCATATGCATGGTAGTATTGGATAGGAAACACTCTAAAGTTTCCAGAACTGTTAAAATAATGTTTGTGAGTATAACAAAACTGATATGGCAGGCGAAACCCCAAGGACAAACCATCCCAAAAAATTCAGCCTACCACTATTTTCAATGGCTGTCACTTTTATTATAAGGCGAAGTCCTCCCAGATTGCAGTTCCTAGGGCTTCCACTAGATGTCAACAGTCTTTAGAAAGAGTTTCAGGCTGGTTTTTGGAAAAATTTACCAGAAATGGTAGTTTCTCTAGGTGGCTCCCATTTTGGCTGTAGTGTTTCCAAGCGGGTGAATGAGAGCGAGTTCTTTGGTATTTTTCTCCGGTAAAGACAATAACGATTCTCCGTCTTAAATGTTATCATTTATTTACGTTTTAGGATACCTAAGGTTTGATTATAAATGTTGTTTGACTTGTTTGGAAAAGTTTATTAGTAACGTTTGGGATTTGGCATTTTGTATGCATTTTGATGGAGGGAAAATGGGTGGATTGTTGACTGAAGCACGCCAGCTAAACTGAGTTTTTATGGATATAAAGAAGGACATTATCAAACAAAAGGACCATTTGTGATGTAACTGGGACMTTTTGGAGTGCCAACAGAAGAAGATCATCAAAGGTAAGGCATTTATTATATCGCTATTTCTGACTTTCGTGTCGCACCTGCCTGGTTGAAATATGTTTTTCATGGTTTTGTATGCGAGGCGCCGCTGTCCTCAGATAATCGCATGGTGTAAACCTACTACAATATTCTCCCACCCTACTCTTCACATCCCTCTATTCTTCTCCCAACGTCCCTCACTCCTTCTCTTTCTCTACCATATCTCCTCTCTTACTAATCTCTCTCACATCCTTTTACTCCTTTCTCTACACTCTACTCTCTTCTCTTTTCTCTCTCTCTCTCTATCTCTCTCATCTCTCTCTCTCTCTCTCTCTCTCTCTCTTCCCCTCACTTTCTCTCTCTCTCTCTCCTTTCTCTCTCTCTCACTTCTTTCTACTCTCTCTCTTCTCTTTCTCTCTTCTCTACTCTCTCTCACTCTCCTATTCTACCCTCTCATCTCTCTCCTCGCAATATACAGACATAAAACTCAGAGCATGTCAAGCCACTTTCTACACCTGATTTAGCCATTTATCAGAAATTAATGATTTGTTCACTTATAATTCCCTAATCTTAATCACCGATTAACTTTCCGCAATTCCGCGTCCTTGCCAATAGCCGTAGCAGAATAACTGAGAAAATTCCACATGTCGTCTATGTGCTAGTTATGTGTCCACGTGTTTGTGAAGCAAAGCTAGGCGTCGGATCGGACAGTGATGAGACAGACGGATGTATCGTTACCTCACCTCTCTTAGATCTTTTTGATTTACAAGATTAACAGTTGGTGCCAGGAGCAATTTGCCAATAAACTTTGTACAGGAAAATAACACAACAACAGTTGACATGAAAGACTTGAATTAAATCAAAGATATTCTCAGTAAGAAAACTATCAAGCGAACAATAGTTGTTACCCTGTAACAAAAACTGTTACATTGCCGCCTCTCCCTACCCAGGCCTATACCTCTACTGTACAACCTGTTACCTGCCCAGCCTGCTCCTCCTCCTGGTCTAACTCTACTCTAGCCAACCTGTTACCTGCCCAGCCTGCTCTCCTCCCAGGTATAACTCTACTTAGCCAACCTGTTACTGCCCAGCCTGCTCTCCTCCAGGTATAACTCTATCTAGCCAACCTGTTACCTCCCAGCCTGCTCTCCTCCAGGTATAACTCTACTAGCCAACCTGTTACCTGCCCAGCTGCTCTCTCCCAGGTATAACTCTACTCTAGCCAACCTGTTACCTGCCCAGCCTCTCTCCTCCAGGTATAACTCTACTTAGCCAACCTGTTACCTGCCAGCCTGCTCTCCTCCAGGTATAACTCTACTTAGCCAACCTGTTACCTGCCCAGCCTGCTCTCCTCCAGGTATAACTCTACTGTAACCAACCTGTTACCTGCCCAGCCTGCTCTCCTCCAGGTATAACTCTACTTTAGCCACCTGTACCTGCCCAGCCTGCCTCTCCTCCAGGTATAACTCTACTCTAGCCAACCTGTTACCTGCCCAGCTGCTCTCCTCCAGGTATAACTCTACTGTAACCAACCTGTTACCTGCCCAGCCTGCTCTCTCCAGGTATAACTCTACTCTAGCCAACCTGTTACCTGCCCAGCTGCTCTCTCCCAGGTATAACTCTACTCTAGCCAACCTGTTACCTGCCCAGCTGCTCTCCTCCAGGTATAACTCTACTTAGCCAACCTGTTACCTGCCCAGCCTGCTCTCCTCCAGGTATACTCTACTTAGCCAACCTGTTACCTGCCAGCCTGCTCTCCTCCCAGGTATAACTCTACTTAGCCAACCTGTTACCTGCCCAGCCTGCTCTCCTCCAGGTATAACTCTACTTAGCCAACCTGTTACCTGCCCAGCCTGCTCTCCTCCAGGTATACTCTACTCTAGCCAACCTGTTACCTGCCAGCCTGCTCTCTCCAGGTATACTCTACTCTAGCCAACCTGTACCTGCCCAGCCTGCTCTCCTCCAGGTATAACTCTACTTAGCCAACCTGTTACCTCCCAGCCTGCTCTCCTCCAGGTATACTCTACTTAGCCAACCTGTTACCTGCCCAGCCTGCTCTCCTCCAGGTATAACTCTACTTAGCCAACCTGTTACCTGCCCCCTGCTCTCCTCCAGGTATAACTCTACTGTAACCAACCTGTTACCTGCCCAGCCTGCTCTCCTCCAGGTATACTCTACTGTAGCAACCTGTTACCTCCCAGCTGCTCCTCCTCCAGGTATATCTACTCACTTAGCCAACCTGTTACCTGCCCAGCCTGCTCTCCTCCAGGTATAACTCTACTCTAGCCAACCTGTTACCTGCCCAGCCTGCTCTCCTCCAGGTATAACTCTTACTGTACCAACCTGTTACCTGCCCAGCCTGCTCTCCTCCAGGTATAACTCTACTGTAACCAACCTGTTACCTACCCAGCCTGCTCTCCTCCAGGTATAACTCTACTGTAGCCAACCTGTTACCTGCCCAGCCTGCTCTCCTCCAGGTATAACTCTACTCTAGCCAACCTGTTACCTGCCCAGCCTGCTCTCCTCCAGGTATAACTCTACTGTAACCAACCTGTTACCTGCCCAGCCTGCTCTCCTCAGGTATAACTCTACTGACCAACCTGTTACCTGCCCAGCCTGCTCTCCTCCAGGTATAACTCTACTTAGCCAACCTGTTAACTGACCCAGACTGCCTCCCTCCAGTTATAACTCTACTGTAACCAACCTGTTACCTGACCCAGCCTGCTCTCCCTCAGGTAACTCTACTCTACCAACCTGTTACCTGCCCAGCCTGCTCTCCTCCAGGTATAACACTTACTCTAGCCACACCTGTTACCTGCCCAGCCTGCTCTCCCTCCAGGTACTCTACTTAGCCAACCTGTTACCTGCCCAGCCTGCTCTCCTCCAGGTATAACTCTACTTAGCCAACCTGTTACCTGCCCAGCCTGCTCTCCTCCAGGTATAACACTACTGTACAAACCTGTTACCTGCCCAGCCTGCTCTCCTCCAGGTATAACTCTACTGTAGCCAACCTGTTACCTGCCCAGCCTGCTCTCCTCCAGGTATAACTCTACTTAGCCAACCTGTTACCTGCCCAGCCTGCTCTCCTCCAGGTATAACTCTACTGTACAACCTGTTACCTGCCCAGCCTGCTCTCCTCAGGTATAACTCTACTTAGCCAACCTGTTACCTGCCCAGCCTGCTCTCCTCCAGGTATAACTCTACTGTAGCCAACCTGTTACCTTCCCAGCCTGCTCTCTCCAGGTATAACTCTACTGTAGCAACCTGTACCTGCCCAGCCTGCTCTCCTCCAGGATAACTCTACTTAGCCAACCTGTTACCTGTCCAGCCTGCTCTCCCAGGTATAACTCTACTCTAGCCAACCTGTTACCTGCCAGCCTGCTCTCTCCCAGGTATAACTCTACTCTAGCCAACCTGTTACCTGTCCAGCCTGCTCTCCTCCAGGTATTACTCTACTGTACCAACCTGTTACCTGCCCAGCCTGCTCTCCTCCAGGTATAACTCTACTCTAGCAACCTGTTACCTGCTCCCACCTGCTCCCTCCAGGTATAACTCTACTTGTACCAACCTGTTACCTGCCCAGCCTGCTCTCCTCCAGGTATAACTCTACTGTAACCAACCTGTTACCTGCCCAGCCTGCTCTCTCTCCAGGTTATAACTCTACTGTAACCAACCTGTTACCTGCCCAGCCTGCTCTCCTCCAGGTAACTCTACTTAGCCAACCTGTTACCTGCCCAGCCTGCTCTCCTCCAGGTATAACTCTACTGTAACCAACCTGTTACCTACCCAGCCTGCTCTCCTCCAGGTATAACTCTACTGTAACAACCTGTTACCTGCCCAGCCTGCTCTCCTCCAGGTATTACTCTACTTTACCAACCTGTTACCTGCCCAGCCTGCTCTCCTCCAGGTATAACTCTACTGTCCAACCTGTTACCTGCCCAGCCTGCTCTCCTCCAGGTTATAACTCTACTGTAACCAACCTGTTACCTGCCCAGCCTGCTCTCCTCCAGGTATAACTCTACTGTAACCAACCTGTTACCTGCCCAGCCTGCTCTCCTCCAGGTATACTCTACTTAGCCAACCTGTTACCTGCCCAGCCTGCTCTCCTCCAGGTATACTCTACTCTAGCCAACCTGTTACCTGCCCAGCCTGCTCTCCTCCAGGTATATCTACTGTACAACCTGTTACCTGCCAGCCTGCTCTCCCCAGGCATAACTCTACTTAGCCAACCTTTACCTACCCAGCCTGCTCTCCTCCAGGTATAACTCTACTGTATACCAACCTGTTACCTGCCAGCCTGCTCTCCTCCCAGGTATAACTCTACTTAGCCAACCTGTTACCTACCCAGCCTGCTCTCCTCCAGGTTATATCTCTACTCAGCCAACCTGTTACCTCCCAGCCTGCTCTCCTCCAGGTATACTCTACTGTAGCAACCTGTACCTACCCAGCCTGCTCTCCTCCAGGTATAACTCTACTGTAGTACAACCTGTTACCTTCCCAGCCTGCTCTCTCCAGGATAACTCTACTGTAGTCCAACCTGTTACCCCCCAGCCTGCTCTCCTCCAGGTATACTCTACTGTAGCAAACCTGTTACCTCCCAGCCTGCTCTCCTCCAGGTAACCTACTGTAGCAACCTGTTACCTCCCAGCCTGCTCTCCTCCAGGATACTCTACTGTAGCAACCTGTTACTCTGTCCAGCCTGCTCTCCTCCAGGTATAACTCTACTTGTACAACCTGTTACCTACCCAGCCTGCTCTCCTCCAGGTATAACTCTACTGTACAACCTGTTACCTACCCAGCCTGCTCTCCTCCAGGTATAACTCTACTGTAGCAACCTGTTACCTACCCAGCCTGCTCTCCTCCCAGGATACTCTACTAGTCAACCTCCCCACCGTTCCTACCCAGCCTGCTCTCCTCCAGGATATCTCTACTGTAGACCACCTGTTACCTACCCAGGCTGCTCTCCTCCCCAGGATAATATCTCTACTGTAGCAAACCTGTTACCTTGA
>NW_019942825.1:254692-258304 GCF_002910315.2 Salvelinus sp. IW2-2015
TGTGCTTTCGCCGTAAAGCCTTTTTGAAATATATTACACTTGTGATTTTATGAAAGTTAAATATTTATAATACTGTAGTTTGAATTTCGCGCTCTGCAATTTCACCGGATGTTGTCGAGGTGTCCCACTAGCGGCATGCCTTTCCCAAAGATCTAAGAGTTAACAAACAACATATAGGGGATTAACATCTGAGACTTAACAAACAACATACAGTGGGGAGAACAAGTATTTGATACACTGCCGATTTTGCAGGTTTTCCTACTTACAAAGCATGTAGAGGTCTGTCATTTTTATCATAGTACACTTCAACTGTGAGAGACGGAATCTAAAACAAAAATCCAGAAAATCACATAGTATGATTTTTAAGTCATTAATTTGCATTTTATTGCATGACATAAGTATTTGATCACCTACCAACCAGTAAGAATTCCGGCTCTCACAGACCTGTTAGTTTTTCTTTAAGAAGCCCTCCTGTTCTCCACTCATTACCTGTATTAACTGCACCTGTTTGAACTCGTTACCTGTAAAAGACACCTGTCCACACACTCAATCAAACAGACTCCAACCTCTCCACAATGGCCAAGACCAGAGAGCTGTGTAAGGACATCAGGGATAAATTGTAGACCTGTACAAGGCTGGGATGGGCTACAGGACAATAGGCAAGCAGCTTGGTGAGAAGGCAACAACTGTTGGCACAATTATTAGAAAATGGAAGAAGTTCAAGATGACGGTCAATCACCCTCGGTCTGGGGCTCCATGCAAGATCTCACCTCGTGGGGCATCAATGATCATGAGGAATGTGAGGGATCAGCCCAGAACTACACGGCAGACCTGGTCAATGACCTGAAGAGAGCTGGGACCACAGTCTCAAAGAAAACCATTAGTAACACACTACGCCGTCATGGATTAAAATCCTGCAGCGCACGCAAGGTCCCCCTGCTCAAGCCAGCGCATGTCCAGGCCCGTCTGAAGTTTGCCAATGACCATCTGGATGATCCAGAGAGGAATGGGAGAAGGTCATGTGGTCTGATGAGAAAAATAGAGCTTTTTGCTCTAAACTCCACTCGCCGTGTTTGGAGGAATAGAAGGATGAGTACAACCCCAAGAACACCATCCCAACCGTGAAGCATGGAGGTGGAAACATCATTCTTTGGGGATGCTTTTCTGCAAAGGGGACAGGACGACTGCACCGTATTGAGGGGAGGATGGATGGGGCCATGTATCGCGAGATCTTGACCAACAACCTCCTTCCCTCAGTAAGAGCATTGAAGATGGGTCGTGGCTGGGTCTTCCAGCATGACAACGACCCGAAACACACAGCCAGGGCAACAAGGAGTGGCTCCGTAAGAAGCATCTCAAGGTCCTGGAGTGGCCTAGCCAGTCTCCAGACCTGAACCCAATAGAAAACCTGCCCAGCCTGCTCTCTCCCAGGTATAACTCTACTCTAGCCAACCTGTTACCTACCCAGCCTGCTCTCCTCCAGGTATATCTCTACTGTAGTCAACCTGTTACCTGCCCAGCCTGCTCTCCTCCAGGTATAACTCTACTCTAGCCAACCTGTTACCTACCCAGCCTGCTCTCCTCCAGGTATAACTCTACTCTAGCCAACCTGTTACCTACCCAGCCTGCTCTCCTCCAGGCAAAGGCCAACTGACCACCTAAGAACTTTTTCCAGGAACCCTTTTGCTAGGAATGTTCCATCATGATAGCCCACAATACATTTCTACTATAAATGCATAATTTCATATGGACATCCCATAACATCATAAACAACTGGTTTACATAAACCCACACTTCAATTACTTGTGCCATAACTTCTTTAAGTCACCCATTCATGAAGTAATTCACACCCGGGGAAACTCATCACTTTGGTTATTTCCCAATAACCAATAAGTGTTCCTTGATGAATTGCAGACTAATTTGCATCATGCGTAATGCACACCGGCTCCAACAAGGAAACAGCACGGAGCTTCAGACAAACATCAGGTAGGTTAAATTACAGGGGCGCATCTTTCACTGGGGACGGGGGGACCCCCCCCCCCCCCCCCCCACACATTATGAAATGGCCTTTTTGTCCCTCCCAGTTTTATCATTGGAATGTGATACAAAACGAAGCAACAGTGTGCTTTAAGACCACGCAGACGCCTCAGAGCGGTCGGGTTGGAGCTGTTTGGAGTGTTTATTCGACTGGTTAATAAAGAAATAAAATTACTTCCACACTTCTCAAAACCAAAGTCGCACCCCTGTTAAATTATATGACTGTTCTTCTACCACCAATTAGATCGTTATTCTAACAATATATTTCACATTGCTGGAGCATGTAGGTTTAAATGGGCAGCTTTATACACGGTAGAAACATGTTACATACTGGCRTGAGCAACAATCACTTGACTTTGGCACTTTATGTCAAAGCCTTGTTTGGCAAAAGGAATGCGCCACTCTAACCAACATTGTCTTTTGTTTCAGGATTGCTGACGATATATTGACGAGATAATAACGAGTCTTTCTCAAACCAATCATTTATCTGTGTCATTGTCTATAAGTCACAGATATGCGCTCCGTGACAGTGTGTGTGTGTGTATGGTGCACGTTAGTGTGCATATGTGCTTCTGTATGTCTCAGTGTGAATGTGTGTTTGTGTGTGTGTGTGTGTGTGCTTGCGACTTAAATGTAAACCTAATGGCTTGCTGTCTCTTAACTTGTATGTGCTTATGGGTAAATCTAGTCTATCGAGAGGACCAATCAGATAGATTTCAGGTAGATTATATTTTGAGTAAGTCCCCTAAAACAATGGTTTACGTTGTSCTCAATGAACTCCTGTTGGTGTTGGATGTGTCCGCTGGGGGACCTGACGGGACAAAATCACTTTGGTACTCCTTATTGTTTTTAGATGTCTGTGAGGCAGTTGAAAATGATCACTGTCCAAATGACAGCGATGAGAGATTATGAGAATGWCTCACATGAGACTTTAACCTTCCAAATTCAAAATGTTTCCCACTAGACTGTTMTTAAATGGCGTTGCTTTTTCCATGTATTGTTTGCTGTGTGCAAATACAAGTGTTTGGCCTTTCAATAGCTACTGTATTTACAGACTGTATTCAAAGATGGAGATAAGGATGAGATAATACAAGTTTCAGTTGACAATACAAGTTGAATCCTATACATTAGCCCACTGTCCTAACACCTCTAGGCTCCTTGTAATCTATCACTGACTTCTTGCAGTGATGTGGTTGGCTGTTATGCATCTTCCAGTGTGTCTGATTGGGTTTAAACCTCATCTCTCTCTATCCACCCTAACAGTAATTACCGGAGGTACCATCACTCACAGCCACAGAGGCTTACCAGGCCTGAGGTACCATCACTCACCAGCTACAGAGGCTTACCCAGGCCTGAGGTACCATCACTCACAGCTAACAGAGGCTTACCCAGGCCCAAGGTACCATCACTACAGCTACAGAGGCTTACCCAGGCCTGAGGTACCATCACTCACAGCTACAGAGGCTTACCCAGGCCTGAGGACCATCACTCACAGCTACAGAGGCTTACCCAGGCCTGAGTACCATTCACTCACAGGTATACCATCTCCCTCTCCTCTTTGATGAATTCATTAGC
>NW_019942825.1:264474-272792 GCF_002910315.2 Salvelinus sp. IW2-2015
ATACAGCATGCAGCCACAGAGCCTACCCAGCCTGATAGTACCATCACTCACAGCTACAGAGGCTTACCCAGGCCTGAGGCCATCACTCACAGCTACAGAGGCTTACCCAGGCCTGATACCCATCACCTACAGCTTAAGCCATTCGTCAACCAACAGACGGTAGGAGTGAGGCTGGAGAAAGGGAATCATGTATTTTTAATCCCAAAAATGGAGCCTGTTTCACATGAACCTCCTCTTCCGTCCTTTCTTCCTGTGACTGAAACGCTGTCTTTCCCCGTTGTATTGGGCTGGTGTTATTAGGTCCAATAGTTTTACCTCGCCCCGGGTTTGAGACCATTCCATTGGTCCTAAAGCGCAAACTCCGCCCACCTAGTGCACTGAGCAAGATYTGCACACATTCCTTTTTCCAGGTTAGTGCTTCGAGCTGATTGGTCCTTTTGCAACAGCCGTAGCGGGTTCMGAACGGTTGTCTTTGCATAGCTTTACCATTCCTATAATGGGTCTACAGGGTTTGAATCACAYGGTTTTAATGCTCTTGGCCTTTTCACACTACTTAGCTACGCTGTACTGTACGCTGGCCTGGTTTCGCATCAATCATAATGTCTGGAACCGTGCTGGAAACGATCCCCTTACCCCTTCTCCTTGGCCCTTAATGTTTTCAGATCTACAGTGTGGGGTCTGGATGGGCGTGGTGGAGCTTCCACCATATTGCTTTACAGGGGGGAACCCTGCCGGGACTAACAACTAGGAACCGTATTGCATTCCATGTAACCTGGGGAGCAACCAGTGGGGCTCGCAGTCGTCCTCCTTAAGCCACCCCCACGCCCTGGTAGTCGCCGTGGTGGATAGGACTCCATCAGACCCTTCTGTTAATCTATGTGGTGAGGGGGCAACCAGTTGAATGAGGGGCTTCCGATCGGGGATCTCGTCGTCCTCTATACCCCGACGCTGCACTCTAGACTTCACTTCTTGTCCTGAGGCCTGAGAATACTGTTTTGAGGGTTCAGGCATTGGGAACTACCCAGCAGCTCTCTGTAACGCTAGAGGGAGGACAACCCAGTGGGTCTTCCACCATCTTCTATAAACGCACCCCCTGATCACGTGCCCTAAGGTGAGATGGATCGGGACTACTCTCTGGTGTGGAAGGCCTCCCTGTAAAACCTAGAGGACCTCAAACGCAGTGTTGGGTCACCTCCTGTCTCCCTCTAGTACCAGCCCACACTAGCCACCCGTAGCCCTTCGGTTCTCCCTGATCGTCGAGGGTACAACTGCGTATGTAGTGGTGTGGCAACAATGGGACTACCCAGCCTCTGAACCTACCGAGGACAACCAGTGGGAGAGCGTCCTCCGTCTCCCTCTTATAACCACCCCCTAGTACCTCTCCTTGCCTGGCTCTGGGACCAAGCTAGGGTCCTGGTAGTTTGTGGGAATGGTATGGCGAACTTATAAAAGACAGGAACTCCCATAGATCACGCAGTCTCCCTGTAACCTAGAGGCGCACCAGTTTCCACCCAGCTGGGTCTGTTGTGCTCGTCCTCTAATCCCACTCGCGTACCTGGTAGTTTGGTGGACTGGGCTGCACCAGCCTCTCTGTAATACGTACCGAGGATTCTGTGGTGCGCACTGGCGCACCAACCAGCTAGGGGCTCCCGGATCTCCCCTCTATAACACTAGCCGCTTAACCACACCTGGTATGTTCGTGGTGGATGGGACCTACTTACCGTCTTAGTCGATTCGCTCATCGTGGTAGAGCACCCATCAGGGCCTACGAAGGGAGCCGCCAACCCAGGTGCCTCGTTCGCCCGCCCTCCCATATTCCTCCCTCTACTACCACACCAGTGGCACAGCCCTTATTGCTATTAAGGCATCTCAGCCCTGGTCATAAGTATCTCTCCCTTTACTATGGTATCACTCAGGACTTGTTACTATACCGTCATCTCTCCCCTTTACTATTAGTATCTCTCCCCTTTACTATATAGGTATCAGATAATTCATCCCCTCTTTAACTCCAGTAGTATGAAAAATCTCTCCCTTTTACTAATGGATATCTAGGACGTATTATATCTAATGTATCTCTCCCCTTTAACTATAGTATCTCTCAGTCCTTTACTATAGATATCCCTTCTCACTTTAACTACTAATATCTAGCCCGTCCTCTACTCTATACGCATCTCTCCCACTCGTACTATACTAATAGTATCTATCCCTTTACTCTAGTATCTCGTGCCTTTACTTATACGTCACTCCTGGTCAGGTGCCCTTTGTGTTGGAAGTAGGTGACTTCTCACCATAGCTTCTCCTTAGTTAAACCTAAAGGGCAATCGATAGCTCTAGAGGTCTCTCATTTTCCTAACTATAGATAAGTCCAAGCATTCTCAACCATCACAGTCGTGTCAGTTGTTCTTATGAGTGAGAATGCACGTACTACTCTGAGCTTCAATCATGCTCATGTATGAGAGTGGTAGTCGACACGCATAGAGAGATATACTATCTCCTTCTTAGCACCGTTCCACTTCTATTTAGGTTAGTTATTATCTGTAGTATGGATGGGAGCTCTAAAAGTAGAGCTCCCTGCTAGACTACTTGGGACTAAACTCAAGTGGTGTTGAGTCCAAGTCCATAGTCTTGTACCCAATTCTTATACTACTATGTAGTGGGGTGATATAATGTCACTCCGATATGTAGTCAATGCTCTTATCTAGTAATAGAAGGTCCAGGTTCTATGCTCTGTTGTATGTGACCAAGAGCGAGATGGATCGTTCAGGCCTTGGCATACAATTCTCAGGATGAGATAGTGAAGGCTTTGTGTTCGCAATTAAAGGTGTCTCAAATGATTGTTGGTCCGTGTGGTTTTATGGCTCTAGACCAGTAAGTTGTGAGCAGAGCCTGCTGGAGCCATATGTTTAAAAGTTGGCAAATTCTATAGGCTTTATGGGCTTAGTGTGATTAAAAAGAGTGGGGTAGTTGTGTGGCCTAGGTTTTTGGCTAGCGAGAATAATCACGGGGGCGCAGTGTGTTGGCGTTATGGAGTGATAGGAACTCATGCTTTTGAGTAGAGCCTCGGCATGCTCTTTCGGGCGGCGTGATGGGGTGGTGCACGAGTGGGTGTGTCTCAGGGGAGTGCATGATCTTGGTGACGTGGGGTCTGGCCTAGAAACCTGTGGGTATGTCGCTGGGCACTGGGTTACTGTTGGGGTGGGTGTCGTTTATTTGGATCTTGGGGTGGCTATGAGGCGTTCGGATAGTGGGCTGGCTGGCTCAGAGTTGTAGTCCTGGCATGCTCAATGTCACTACACGCCTCAGGACTTGGTCCTACTTGTTGGTGTGACGGTACCAGGGGGGTCCGCAATTGCGGCGTCCCTGCAGGATGGGAAGGTGTTCCTCGCTGGCCATGGGCGTGGGCGGGGGATGTGTAGTCTAGCAATGCCTGTGTTGCATGTCCTGCTGTCGAAAGTGGTGTGGGTCGGTATGTGTGAGTACGCGATGTCTTGCTAGAGTCCGCGGCAGTTTGCGAAGGTGGGATGGCGACCGTGTGCTGCCTCCTAGTATGGGTGCGATAACCTGGTCATATCTAGAGGCTGTTCAGAGAGATCTCACCGTCAGGATCGGCAGTGGTGGCACCGGAAAAGCCTATTTTAATGGTTTTGAGGCCCTTCACAGTGTAAGATATGAGTTTCATGCGTCTTTTTGATCCCCGCTGGTATGGTGGCAGGGTGTAAGTCTTTTTCGTGTAGCGGGTGGCAGATAACCATCATTGTGATATGGGGAAAAATGATAGAATAAGCTCTCTTTCACCTCTATCTAGACTCCCCAGTACTCACAGTGCTGTGGCGCACCCTTTCACTGGTACTTGTGTCTCTAACAGGTTTGTGATTGTGCACCAGTGTGGGTGTACATTAATGTTTGTGGCATTTGGCGCTGACACTTAGTTTGCAGTCCTTTCAGTTAGAGAAGGTACTTTAGGTGGTGTTCGACGGTGTAAATCTTGGTATATCTGCATGGGCATAAGAGGGGTGACCGTAATTGTGGTCCTCACGCACAGAAGGGGTTCTGAGGGGGCTGCGCGTGGGTGATATGATTACTCTACATGTAGTCGGCTGCGCTAGTGACCGCTAGTTTTTGGTCCTCAGACAGAAGTCTTAAGAGGGCGCTGGGTGAACCTAGTTGTGGGTTCCTCAGACAGAAGGTCTAGGCGGGTATTTCGCTGGGTGTACTTAAAAATGGTGTGTGGTAGGGGTGAAAGCCTAAGGTTGGTCCATCAGCAGCACACGATAGTCTTCTGGGAGTCGCGTCGGGTGAAAGCCTCAGTTGGTCGCTTCAGTTACCAGAATAAGGTTCTAGGGGGCGTGGTGGTACTTACTTCAATTGTGCGCTGTGGTGAATACCGTAGACTTAGGTCTCCACCAAGACGGTCTACGCGGGCGCTGGGTGAAGACCTAGTGGTGTCCTCAGACCAGAATAGGTCTTGGGGGCTGGGCTGTATTATTAATGGTGGTTTCTTGGGTGGTTGCCCCACTACTTGGTCCTCCAGACAGAAGGTACCTAGGGGGCGCTTTCGGGTGTATTATTATGTGGACTGGTTGATTACCGTAGTTGGTCCTCAGAACAGAAGGTCTAGGGGGGCGCTGGGTGTATTTTCAATGTGGCTGGTGAACCTAGTCTGGTCTCTCAGACAGAAGTTAGGGGCGTGGGTGTATTATTATGTGGCCCTGGGTAGAAACACGGTAGTTTGGGTCCTCAGACAGAATAGGTCCTAAGGGGTCCGCTGGTGTATTATTTGTGGCCTGGTGAACCCTAAGTATTTTTGGGTCCTCAGACAGCATGGTCTACGGAGAGAGCGCTCGCGGTGAACCTAGTTGGTCCTCAGCACAGAGAGGTTCAGGGGGCGCTGGTGTATTATTAATGTGGCTGGGCTGGACCTATTGGTGGGTCGCACACCAGCAAGGTCTTATTGGGGTGGCTGGGTGAACTCTAGTTTGGGCTCCTTCGAGGCTAGATAGTTCTAGGGGGCGCTGGAGAGTGAACTAATAGTTTCGGACTCCTCCACACAGAAGGTCTAGGGGGTGCTGGGTGCACCTAAGTTTGTTTCTCACAGCCGCACAGGTCTAGGGGGTGCTGGGTGATTTCTAGTTGGGTGCCTCACGCGACAGACAGGTCTAGGGGGGTGCTGGGTGGAACCTAGTTGGTCCTCACATCCTTGCCTGGATATCGTCTGGTTCAATTTATTACAGTAGGAGCCCTTTGTCAATTCACCAGAACCAGGTCTACGGGGGTGCTGGGTGACTAGGCCTAGTTGGTCCTCAGACAGAAGGTCCTAGGGGGCGTGGGCCTGTAATTAGTTATGTGGGTGGGTGAACCTAGTTGGTCCTCAAGACAGAAGGTCTAGGGGGCGCTGGGTGTTTATTATTGGTGGCTGGTGAAGCCTAGTTGGTCCTCAGATCCAGAAAGGTCTTAATGGAGGGGTTGCGCTGTCGCGTTAAGTAGCCTACAGATAGTGGTCCTCAGACGACAGAAAGGTCTAGGGGGGAGCGCCTCTGGTGGCGTATTAGGTTGTAGTCTCGCTTGGTGTGTCGAATACACTAGTTGTTCTCTCAGGAGGAAGGGTCATTAATGGGAGGCGTCTGGTGTGTATTTTTAAATGTGTGCGCTTGGGCTGAATGTGACCCTAGTCTCGGTCCTCAGACAGAAAGTCTAGGGGGCGCTGGGTTTTGGTGAAGTTTATTGGACATGAGTTGGCTGGGGATGAAACCTACAGTTGGCAATCCTAACGAGGAACAAGCAGAGGTCTTAGTAGGGGCCAGAGTGGCGTTCTTAATTATTCCATGCTGGGCTGGTGTTGGGAACTAGTTGGTCCTCAGACAGAAAGGTCTAGGGGCGCTGGGTGTAGTTATTCATGTGCGTTGGGTGAGACGCTAGTTTGGTCCCTCAGACAGAAGGTCTAGGGGCGCTGGGTGTATTAATTTGTTGGCTGGGTGAACCTAGTTTTGGTCCTCAGACAGAAGGTCTAGGGGCGCTGGGTGGCTATTATTTGTGGCTGGGTAAACTAGTTGGTCCTCAGACAGAAGGTCTAGGGGCGCTGGGTGTATTATTATGTTGGCTGGGTGAACTGTTGGTCCTCAGACAGAAGGTCTTAAGGGGGCGCTGGGCTGTATTATTATGTGGCTGGGTTGAACCTAGTTGGTCCTCAGGACAGAAGGTTAGGGGCGCATCGGGTGAACTAGTGGTCTGCAGACAGAAGGTCTAGGAGGGGCTGGGTGACCGTAGTTGGTCCTCAGACAGAAGGTCTAGGGGCGCTGGTGGGCTGTATTATTATGTGGCTGGGTGAACCTAGTTGGTCCCTGCGAAGACAGAAAGGTCTAGGGGGCGCTGGGGTGTAGTGTATTATGTGGCTGGTGAACCTAGTTGTCCTCAGCCAGAATGGTCTAGGGGGCGCTGGGTGTATTATTATGTGGCTGGGTGAACTCGTCTGCGTCATCAGACGAAGGTCTAGGGGCCCGCGCTGGTGACCCTAGTTGGTCCTCAGACCAGAAGGGTCTAGGGGCGTTGCTGGGTTATTCTTATGTGCGTGGGTGAACCCTAGTTGGTCCTCAGACAGACACGCGTCTAGGGGGCGCTGGTGTGTAATTATTATGTGGCTGGGTGAAACGTAGTTGGTCCCTCAGACAGAAGTCTAGGGGCGCTGGGTGAACCTAGCTTTGGCTCCTGCAGACAGACGCGTCTAGGGGGCCGCTGGGTCGTAATTAATTATGTGGCTGGTGAACCTAGTTTGGTCCTGCAGACAGAAGCGTCTAGGGGGGCGCTGGGTGACGCTAGTTTGGTCCTCTCAGACAGAAGGTCCTAGGGGGCTGCTGGGTGTACCGTGTTATCTCACCCTGCCCTGGCATACTTTGGGTCCGTTGCGAAAACCTAGTCTGGTCGCCTCAGACACGTGAGTTACAAGGTCTAGGTATCGGGCAGGCAGGGATAGCGCGTGACTGAGTTTGTTATTTGATATTTGTGAACTAGGAATTGATGTGGGATGAATAATATACCTTGAGGTGGTTAGGTTTCGGCTCATGTCTGTTATCTATATGAAACTTGTTCCCTGAGGATAAAGTTGATGCTATCTACAGTATACTGTATGTATGTATGTATACAGTATACTGTATGTATGATCTGTGTGGTTACTTGTGTCTGTACAGGGTGAACTCTGAATTACTATACTATACTATATGCTCCTCTTAGGATTCTGTCTGATTTACACTGGCCTCATCCCCACACAAACATTTAAATGATCAAATCAAAGTTTATTTGTCACGTGTGCCGAATACAACAGGTAATAGACTACCGTGAAATGCTTATTTACAGGCTCTAACCAATAGTGAAAAAAAGGTATTAGGTGAACAATAGGTAAGTAAGAAATAAAACAACAGTAAAAAGACAGGCTATAAAAGTAGTGATCTTACATACAGACATACGGGCTGATTGAGGTAGTATGTACATGTAATATGGTTATGTGACACCCTGTGGAGATTAGGCCTTGGTAGTCAGGTTACACTGTAAACTTGGTATCGTTTGATTGGTCAAAATGTGTTGTTCTTGAGTTGAAGGTCACACCTTCCGATGTTATAAATGGAATTAATGCCTTTGTTCTCTCTCTTATCCTGTACTGTATGATCAATTCAAATTTCCTAGGCTTCTGGCCTAGTAAGCATCTCTTTGTTCATGCGTTGTGTTGTAAGTTAATCTAAGATCTATATGCTTGAAAATGCAATGTAATGTTTGTAATTTAAGCTTTATTAATATCTGCCTTTGATATAAACCATTCTCAGACAATTTTTGTTAGTCTTGTCAACTCATTGCCTAATGCTTGTTGTATATTTT
Organism: Salvelinus sp. IW2-2015; assembly: GCF_002910315.2. Taxonomy (NCBI): domain Eukaryota; kingdom Metazoa; phylum Chordata; class Actinopteri; order Salmoniformes; family Salmonidae; genus Salvelinus; species Salvelinus sp. IW2-2015. The sequence continues at coordinate 272,338 of NW_019942825.1, forward strand.
AATCATCTTTATGAAGTCAGATAAACTTTTTATTGGGCTAATTGCTTGTGATATTACAAGTCACACGTGAGGTACTTAAAAAAGTATATAGAATTTTACATAAACATGCCAAATATTACTGGCCACTACAAATTAATTCCAGCCATTTATCACCTGTGACAACAACAATTGTACTCAATTTGTTCTCTCTCCCCTCTCCGATCCCCCCCCCTCCCAGATCCCTCCCCCCAGATCCTCCCCCAGTCTCCCAGATCCCCCCTCCCATCCTCCTCTCCCAGATCCCTCCCCTTCAGATCCCTCCCGATCCTCTCCCGATCCCACTCCCTCTTTCACAGATCCCTCCCCAACAGACATCTCTCCAGATCCCTCCCCCCCTCCGACCACTCCCCCTCTAGCTCCCTCTCCCGTCCTCCCCAGTATCCCTTCAAATGTTTGCAAGCATCTATAAGTATGTG
>NW_019942825.1:272817-275112 GCF_002910315.2 Salvelinus sp. IW2-2015
GTGACACTGGAGTTGACAGATGAAAACGCCAAAGGACTAGTCAGTCCCCCCCCCGTCCCCCCCCAACATATTTCTCCCTGTTACAGTATCCAGAGGACTGACTATTTGAATGTGACAGAATATACTATAGTATCCATGTCTGTTATCTATATGAAACTTGTTCCCTGAGGATAAAGTTGATGCTATCTACAGTATACTGTATGTATGTATGTATACAGTATACTTATGTATGATCTGGTGTGGTTACTTGTGTCTGTACAGGGTGAACTCTGAATTACTATACTATACTATATGCTCCTCTTAGGAATTCTGTCTGATTTACACTGGCCTCATCCCCCACACAAACATTTAAATGATCAAATCAAAGTTTATTTGTCACGTGTGCCGAATACAACAGGTAATAGACCTTACCGTGAAATGCTTATTTACAGGCTCTAACCAATAGTGAAAAAAAGGTATTAGTGAACAATAGGTAAGTAAGAAATAAAACAACAGTAAAAAGACAGGCTATAAAAGTAGTGATTCTACATACAGACATACAGGCTGATTGAGGTAGTATGTACAGTAAATATGGTTATGTGACACCCGTTGGAGATTAGGCCTTGGTAGTCAGGTTACACTGTAAACTTGGTATCGTTTGATTGGTCAAAATGTGTTGTTCTTGAGTTGAAAGGTCACACCTTCCGATGTTATAAATGGAATTAAATGCCTTTGTTCTCTCTCTTATCCTGTATCCTGTATGATCAATTCAAATTTCCTAGGCTTCTGGCCTAGTAAGCATCTCTTTGTTCATGCGTTGTGTTGTAAGTTAATCTTAAGATCTATATGCTTGGAAAAATGCAATGTAATGTTTGTAACTTAAGCTTTATTAAATATCTGCCTTTGATATAAACCATTCTCAGACCAATTTTTGTTAGTCTTGTCAACTCATTGCCTAATGCTTGTTTGTATATTTTAATCATCTTTATGAAGTCAGATAAACTTTTTATTGGGCTAATTGCTTGTGATATTACAAGTCACACGTGAGGTACTTAAAAAAGTATATAGATTTTACATAAACATGCCAAATATTACTGGCCACTACAAATTAATTCCAGCCATTTATCACCTGTGACAACAACAATTGTACTCAATTTGTTCCTCCTCCCCCTCTCCAGATCCCCCCCCCCCTCCCAGATCCCTCCCCAGAGCATATAAATTATGGCCCGAGCCTACACAATCCTGCAAGTCTGTCACTGATACTCAAGGGACACTCATATTGAGTGAGTAGTGATTGACAGGTCTGTCAATAATTGAACCAGGATATCAGCAGGTGATGAAACAGAAAAGACCAGTGGGTTTAGATCCCCGACCGTTCTGTTGGACGACTGACGTGGACAGAACAGGTCAAGATGGATGAGAGCTGACAGAGATGCTGTCCTCCTGTATGGTGTACATTTTAGGATGTGCTCAGCCTCACGTCTCACCCCTCTTCTTGAGTCAATTGTCAACAACATACTAAATACATGCAATCACTGTACTGTAAGTCACTTAGGATACATGTCCGCTAAGTGGTATACAATGACGATTGACTCAAGGAGGGGTAAAGCGTGGGGGCTGAGGATGTCCTAGAATGTGCACCGTCCACATGGGGACTGCGGCACTGCAGCTGTTGCTACCTGCAGGCCATGGCTCACTGGGCGGATTCTGCAGCATAATGTGCTGTGTGATGGATGGGCCTGACGCTCTGCAGTCAGGACCACCCAAACAGACAGACACAGGCAGGCCACTGCAATGAGAAGGTACTATGGCAGCTCAGCTCTAAAGGGTTCTCTCCAATTGCACCCTATTCCCTACACTGCAATACTTTTAACCATATATAGTGCACTACTTTTAACAATATATTGTGCACTACCTTTAACCATATATAGTGCACTACTTTTAACCATATATAGTGCACTACTTTTAACCATATATAGTGCACTACTTTTAACCATATATATATATATAAAATCAAATTTTATTGGTCACATACACATGTTTAGCAGATGTTATTGCGAGTGTAGTGAAATGCTTACTATAGTAAAGGGCTGAGACACTATAGTAAAGGGGAGAGATACTAAAGGGCTGAGATACTATAGTAAAGGGGAGAGATACTAGAGTAAAGGGGATAGATACTATAGTAAAGGGGAGAGATACTAGAGTAAAGGGCTGAGATATTATAGTAAAGGAGAGAGATACTATAGTAAAGGAGAGAGATACTATAGTAAAGGGGAGAGATACTATAGTAAAAGTCTGAGATACCATAGTAAAGGG
>NW_019942825.1:275807-299212 GCF_002910315.2 Salvelinus sp. IW2-2015
GGTCTCGGTCACAGTCAGCGATGAACGACTGAAGGTGCTCAGCAGCCTGCAGTGACAGGGGATGACGAGGAGAGTTTAAAGTCACCAGATTAGAGAAAAAGCATCAATAGTTATTTACATGAAGACAAAACAAGAAGAAAAGAGAAAGAGACATCCATTGATCAACAGATCACATGGAGTTTGCATGCAGAGGAAACGTGTGTGTGTGTGTGTATGTGTGGTAAACATGTATACTAGGTACGTGACAGTCCAACATGACTCACGTCAAGCTCAAAGAAGTACTCCTGTTGCTTGGATGCTATCTCGAAATCAGCCCTGAGGGCCAGGGCGTGGACCTTCACACACTCTCCCAGGTCCATTCTCTATATGACGACAAGAAACATCCATTAAATCATTCACCAAAGCTGTACATTTAAGTCCTGTACTCAGGAGTGCAATTGACATTGTGTTCTATAAACACTACTACACACAACCATTGTGACAAAGACAGTGTTTCACAAACTAGGGGTCGCAACCCATGTGGGGTCAACTGATTGAAAAATGGGGTCACGAGAGAACTCAGAAATACAATAAATACATCGTGCTTGGTTCATAGAACCGGGTTACGTCAGTAAACTCCGTAGCCGCTAGATGTGATTGTAATAAACAGCGGTTTCTGTTTTCTTCCTACAAAATGTGGATCTATCTTTAGAATCGTTTAAGCTACAAAATATTATGATCCCATCACTGAAAGATAAGACTCTCAGGAACATGTGCGCTTCTTCTGTTTGCCTCTACAATGGCAGAACACAATAGAACAGAGTGGACAAGACCAGGCACTAAATCAATGAAGATGTTCTTTTCTACACAGAAGAGCAACAAAATGAATGCCTGATGATCTTCTGAACTTCCCAATACTTCAAACCATACTTTCTTCAGATTGAAATAGTGATTTGTAATAAACTGTCTAAGCCCCAATGATTTATAAATGTATATATCAAAATATGGTCACGGGGCAAAAAAGTTTGGGATCCCCTGGACTAAGTAAGATGTCATGTACTCACAGTGGCCGGAGAGAATGTCGTGAGGACAGGAGTCCAGCAAATGACTCTTGCAGACACGCCGCTCATCTGTAAATTTGATTCTCTGGCGCATGGTGTCCCCTACACGAAAATAAATCAGACAAGTGGAGAGAGTTAGTGAGCTGAGCAATGTCATGTCAATCGCAAGAAGCAATAGCTGTGTGCATTCCAGACACCACCTTCCTATTATCCAAAATTGTGATTACGGTGGGTGCGGATGRCCATGTGGATCATTCATTCCTGAAACCAAAACTAGATTAGCTTGCTAAAGTTAAACTAGCTATCTGTCCAACGTTAGCTGCAGCCAGTCAGTAGCATCTCGTGGGCCAACAATATCCCAGCTAGCAAACATCAACAATGTGACAAGGTCTGAAACGGAATGTTCCTTGTGTTTACTTTACTGTGAACACAACAAGTAGTTAGCCGTCGTTAGCATTCAGCCATCTGTCCCCAGGCTAAGGTAGCTTAGCTAGCTAACGTCAGCTAGCATGATAACAACTAGTTAAAAACATTTCCTCTGAAACATCGAGCGACACTGAAACAATGTAGCTTGTCGTTTACTCACCATCTCTACTTGTGCCCATCAACTGGTCCAACATCGCTCGCATTTGCGCTTGAGCCGACATGCTTCTTGTTTATGTCACCGACACTACACGCCGATGGTGTCTGCTGCATGTAGCCTCGACCACAGGCCTCTGACGGCTCGTGGACGTCGAACAACTTTTCTCAGAGAACCTCAAGTTCTCGTGACGAATAGTTTGAAACAAACTAGCTCGCTAAAACCTTTTCTTGAGACCTTCCACCACCTTAACGTTRATAATTATCAAGTTTGTAATACAAATTTGCAATGTAAATATTAGGTAGCTAAGCCTATTCCGAAATGTTTCTCGTTCCCGTTCGTCTCTCAACTCGAAGTATGGCGAGGGGACAGTATGCTGAGTGGCGGGTAGTGTAATTTCAAATTCGGATTATTGAGGTAAACCCGAAGGTTTTTAGGTAGTTGTGAGACCAACCACAGTCCCTTGTTAGACCGTAAATATCATAGACATATTCTAACGTATTTATTAATTCGGTGTCCTTTATTTTTCGACTTCCTCCTCTTTCCGAGCGCGCTCTGCCTCGAAGGAAATGCTGGTTGGCTGAACCGCACAAAATGCTGCAGTCCTCGCGCGCTGTTTGGTTGAATGGCACATAACGTCATTTTGATCGCTCTGTCGTCAGATATCGTACGCATTTCTATATTTTTTAAAGAAAAAAGCGCTATAATAAATGTCAATGCTAGCGCAAGTAACGCAAGTACAACTGAGTACAAGTACAAGCGCAATGAAATCGTAGCATAGATGGCATATGAATGCACATAGGCCTAAACTGGATTCTATGGGCAAGGACAGTGTGTGAGAAGCACATAATACAAAAAGTCTGGAATTATCTATTCTATATATGACTGTTCATACATTGTGCATTACATGTATTTATTAATGTCTTGTTGTTTGATCTRTGCTGTCGTCATAAAATGCATTTGGCATTCGGCCAACACCACGGATAGACATACGCCCTGAACCCACCCATAAACATTGCTGTCCCGCCCATCCCAAACTGGAAAAATGGCGACAGCTGTCCTGTGGCTCTCACGGAACCTCGTATCGAGGAATACGGGGGTGGTAAGCCGTAACATCGTCTTGAAACCGTCTAACACAACGAGACTGAACCAATGTCGAAATGCGGTATGCGGTATCAACAGCAAATGGCGGTTTCAACCAAAGCCGGATAAAGTGAGTTTTCATGCATGGTCCAGTCCGTTAGTAAACTGGCTGGGTAACCCTACACATAATGTGGGAGGATCCTGACTCTTGAGCAGATTGACAGCAGTCTTTGCCAATCACATTTTAAGGAATTTGGAGAGACAACTGCGGGAGCCAATGAACTTGTGTATGTTGATACGGAATCATTGTCATTATTTTAGCCACTTTTCGTCGAAAATTATACTATTAAGCTAATATGTAAATGTTTTATGTAATAAAGTATGGCTTACACAGAATATTCCAGTGTAACATATTAACACAACTATAAATCCCAGGGGGTATTGGAGTGTCCATTTTTAGGTCAAAGTCGATATCAATTGAATTAGCCTGTTTGTGGGAAATAAAACATTTCAGATCCATAATTTATTATTATGAGTATGGCACCGAGCATCTGCATTTATTATGTGAATCAAGGAAATTGTTGAGGATTTCTGCATTCTGAAAAATCCCATGTTATCTCATCTGAGGCTTTGAAACATATACGGTGTATGTGCTTGATGTGGTCATGTTTCTGTATGATATTAGCGGTTTTAGTTAATGTAGTAACCTTTTTTCAGATTGTAGATATTCTGAATTTCTTTCTTTCGCCCCTATCACCCAGATATCCTTCGGCCTTATCCGGATGACCGCTGTAGTGATTCCCTTCCTGTACGTGGGAACTCTGATCAGCAAGAACTTTGCGGCTCTACTTGAGGAGCATGACATCTTCGTCCCTGAGGATGATGACGATGACGACTGAACCTAGGTCAGTGATGAGATGTATTGATACAGCTATTGATGTATAAAAGGCTAATATCATTACTAGACCCAGGGTGACACACAGCGCCTAAAAATAAAACATCTTTTAATATACTATTGTCCCTAACAGTAGTTTAGAGTGCATGCGTGCAAAATCTTATTTACATAATGGTATGTACCTAATCCAAACAGCCATGATGGAACATGTTGAAATGGTGCCAATGATTACTAAAAGAGAATGAAGAGAAATAATACAACTGTGAGAATTAATGACCATTGACATTGCTTGCATTTTCTTCCTTCCCAGGGTGCTTTGCAATAGTGATGGCATGCCAATATGAGGAAGGAGAGAGAGATGCCCCCTACAGGAGAAGATTGCCCTCATCATGATCACCTCTCCATCGCCTTTTTTCTCTCTCCTCCCTTTTTAGTCCCACTTTCACCTCCTTGCCACGGATTACTACATATTATTCGATATCATTGTGAGGTCACAGCACAGTCAGACTTCACTCTTGCATGTGTCTTATTATTTACTCAATAAAGAGTCTACGTGTGTAAACAAAAAAAATAACAACACATTTGTTGGGTATGTTCTTTGGTGTTATTTCGTGGTTGTCCCTGTCATTCTATAAAACTGCATTCTTTGGTCTTATAACTCAACCACAGCCTAGCCTGGAATCCAGATTGATGTCTCTATTTCACCACGGTTTCACTTTGCTATATGTTGAAACTGAGCATATCAGTTTGGAGAATTCCAGGCTAACCACAGCCAGCCATAACGAAGAACAAACATTGTGCTATTGTATGGCTTCTTGGTTCTTCACAGCAGGTATCCAACTATCCATCCACCAACTCTATCTCTTCCCTCTTCCTGCAGCGCTGCGTTGGCCAGTCTCAGGTGTCTTGTCTCCCCTCTGCAGCGCTGCATTAGCCAAGTCTGAGTGTCTCCCCCCTTCCTGCAGTGCTGCGTTGGCCAGTCTCAGGTGTCTCTTCTCCCCTCATGCAGCGCTGCGAGTCTGAGGTGCTCCCTGAGTTCCCTGATCTCCAGCTCACTGCGACCCTTCATCCCAATCAGCTCCACGTACCCCTCCTTGTAGCGGTCACACAAACTCTGCTTCTCCTAGAGGGGGGTCATAGACCAACACAGAGGAGACCAGTAGAGTGACATTTCTTATCCATATTCTGTTTGTGTGTGTGTGTGTGTGTGTATGTAAACACGTATGGTGGTTGAATGGTTGGTCTGGAGTGGAACAGTAGAAACGACATATGCAAGTACCTTAGGACAAGATGATGAGGGACATTTGACTAAAGATTAGTATTTGTGTTTATGGTGTGCTATCAGGATTTTGTAAGGGTTGATCATGTGGATACAGAATATACCAGTAGTACCTTAGTTAGAGACTGCACTTCATTCCTTAGACAGCCAATCTCTTTTTGTAGGTACTCGGCCTCAATCTCCTTTGCTCGTAGCAGCATCTGGAGGGCAACACAGATACATCGGTTTAGTATTTTTGGTCATTTTTAGTGATGCAATACTCATCAATATGAAGATTATTCCACAATTCTTTCACCAGTATCGTGTCAATGAATGAATAGTGCACTGATGTCACTGATGACCAGTACTAGTTGTTCTACATGGTTATTTTTAGGACCCCAGCAGCACGTCATTGAGGCAGGTTTTTCAGGATTTTGAATGAATCTGATCCAGCCAATAGATGGCAGCATCTGGAGGACAACATTACAACATGACCAATCACCAATGGCCGACACAAATCTACACACCAATCAATAGAGCAACTCCGATGTAAGCCTTGCTTCCAATCAGACCTAGTTTCAAATACTAATTCAGGAATTTCCATTACTTTTCAATACACTTCAAAACAAGTATTCAGATCATCTTTATTTGAAAAAACAAGCAGTTGAATATTGAAATGTGTTTGGAAATACTCAAATACACTCCAATGCATAATGCATTTAACCCAGGTATTTGAAATATGTATTTGAAAATACTTTCAAATACAATTTGGTCGATTATTTGGTTTTTACAAATAACCATTCAAATACTCATAGAAATACTTGTTTTGGGCTGTGAATTTGAAAATAGTCACACAGAAGAAGTCATTTAAATAACAAATGGTCAAATACAACATGTACTTGAATCCGGTTCTGCTTCCAATACAACTAATCAGAATGTCAAACTTTATTCTTACTTCCAATTCCGAGGGACTGCGCTCACAGTTGCCAGGGGAGACGTTTCCTGACCTCTGACCTGTGATGAAGTGGCGCATGCGGCTGATCTCCTCAGTCAGACGAGCCTGCAGTTCCTGAGACAAACATGAAGAAGAAATAAAAATACTTATTACTATTGCACTGTATGACAGTATGGTACATTGCTTAAATTGATAATTAGATAATTCATTTGTTGTTAATTAGTCTCATGACAGACTGCTCGCTCTCACTCTTTCTCTCTCTGCACTCTTTCTTTCTGCTCTTTCTCTCTGCTCTCTCTCCCCCTCTCTCTTTCTTTCTCTCTCTGCTCTTTCTTTCTCCCTCTCCTCTCTCTCTGCTCTCTTTCTCTCTGCTCTCTCTCCCTCTCTCTCCTTCTTGTCTCTGCTCTCTGACCTCTGACCTGGTTCTCTCTGCGGAGCTGTTCCATCTCTCTGTCCTTCCAGCTCAGCTCTGTTTCTCTAACTCCTCTCTGCTCGGCCCGGTTCAGCTCCAGGCACTTCTGGGAATATCTCTCTGACAGAACGTCCAACTCACTGTGGAGGGCATCAGCCTGGGGCCTGTAGAGAACCAAGAACACATGTTTAACACACATGCATGTGGGCATGCCCGCACAGATGCATGAATGCACAACCACACTGATACACAAGCAGAGGGTGGATAGCTATCCCATTAGAGAAAACTTTCTCTTCCACATTCTTTTGGTGCCTTTCACTTTGATGTCTGGCTAAAGAGAATGGATCTCACGTCTGTCCTCTGTATGTAGTATCCATATGGCCACCCCCTTCAGTCATCCTTCTGGCTTTCTCCACCTCCCTCTCCAGCTCCTCCCTGTGAGCCTCCTTCAGGGCCTCAACTGCTATAGAGCACAGAAGTGGCATAACATGACAAGGAAAAMAGAAAACATTGAAGTGAAGAGGGGAAGGACAGGACACAGGAGGGTAGGCAATCTGTTCCACAACAAAAGTTGCTTTGTGACATCATCCCTAGAAAAAGTGTAATTATTCACATAACACTTTACATGATATTACACAGTACTGCCAACAGGTCTCTCCTTCCCACCTTGTGCCGTGGCCTGGCTCTCCTCCTGCAGCAGTCTCTGTCTCTGCAGCTCTCGGACCTCCCTGGCTTGGCCTCTTCCTGGAGCTCCATCAGGGCCCTGCGGTGGGCCGCCTCCATGGCCTCCAGACGCTGGCCGCAGGGGCCCAGTGGCCACACAGACTGTCCACCTCCACCTCCATCCCATCTCCACACGCTCCTTACGCAGACACTCCACCTGTGCCTGAGTGATAGCGCCTGAGAGAGAGGGAGAGGAGGGGGTCAAGAGGGGATAGAGGGGGAGAAAGATAGGGAGCGATAGAAAGAAAGAGGGAGCGGGAAGAGGAAAGGGAAGAGGGTTGAGAGAGAATGGAGAGAGAAAATAGTGGGAAAGAGGTGAGAAGAAAGTGGAAGTGTGAGACAGAGAGACAGAGAGACAGAGAGCGAGAGAGAGAGAGAGAGAGAGAGAGAAGGACATTTGAGAAGGGTGAGGAAAGATTCCCTAAATGATTCATTATGTATATTGAAAACAGCCTCTCTGTTTCTATAATACCTTTACAAGACAGTTCCAAACGTTATGATTATTAAATGTAAACACTCAAATGAACAAATAACTGTTTTACATTTAGGATTTTGAGGTGGAAATAATTCTCACACTACCTCCCTCTGTAGGGCCGTTGCACTGGTCGTCTGAATCGTCTGATTAGGAATCGTCTGATTGGTCTGATTAGTCTGTGCACAATCAGAGACAGCGCGCTCATCTCCCTGAATGTTAGACTCTCGAACTCCACCCACTTATTGTTGACGTCCACGTCCATGGTGTGAGTGACAGGTACAGGTACGCTGGCTTTCTCAGATCCAGAGAGTCCCATCTGCTGCCCATCTCTCTGAAGGGATCCCCCCTCAAACCATCTGTTCCTCTCCTCCAATCGCTTGGCTTGCTCTCTGTCCCAGCCCTCTCCTGCCTCTCTCTGACTGTCTGATGACATTGTGGGGAGTGTCATCTAGATCCGGGCCAAAGAGTCCATTTGACAAAGGTTGGAGGTGGAGTTAGTGGTTTGAGGGTCGGAGCTTCACAGGTGAGCACAGAGGGAGGCTGGCGAGACGACACAGGCTGAGAGTTTTCTCTCTTCACTGCTGACCGTCTGTGATATAAATATGGGGGACCATAGGAAAAGTGTTTCAGATATAGTTACATAGTCACATTCTTTACTCTTGTATATTATTACATTTGTCTAATTGTCTTCTTGCTGCCTCCAATTCCATTCATTATGTCTTAAAGTAATTATGTGCATTTCTGTTGTGATTATAGGCCACAACAGTCTAAGTGCAGGACTTTGTCTGCGTCTGAAATGGTACCCTATTCTATTCCCTGTGATGTGCATTAATTYGTTTGGACCAGGACTAATAGGAGCTTTGATCCAAAGTAGTGCAGTAAATAGGGAATAGGGTGCCATTTCAGGCACAGTGCCACTTCAGACACACTTCCATTTCAGAAACAAAGTCCTGCACTTAGACTGGTGTGGCCTAAGATCACAACAGAAATGCACATAATTACTTTAAGACATAATGAATGGAATGCAATTTCAGACATAGCGTAATTTCTGACACACTGTCATTTCTGACACACTGCCATTTCAGACACAGTCAATAGAAACACTCACGGTGTGATGTCTGAAGAGTGTCTGGGTTGGATAGTCCGTCTCAGCACATTAACCCACTTCCTCCTGATCCTGGAGGTCGAGGCTGACAGAGTGAACACTGCTTTCTGTGTCTGGTTGAGCTCAAATGATAAAGAACAGAGAAAAGCCACGTCTGAGGGGTTACAAACAGGAAGGAACTAAAGCATATTGACACCAAGACTGCATCCGAAATGACACCCTACACGATATATAGTGCACTACTTTATGGGCCCTGGTCAAAAGTAGTGCATTATTTATGGATGGACAAGGATGCCATTTCAGATGCAGCCCAAGACTGTAGTAGTAGTAGTAGCAGCAGTAGTAGTAGTAGTAGCAGTAGCAGTAGCAGTAGTAGTAGTAGTAGTAGTAGTAGTAGTAGTAGCAGTAGTAGTAGTAGTAGCAGTAGCAGTAGTAGTAGTAGCAGCAGCAGCAGTAGTAGTAGTAGCCAGTAGTAGTAGTAGTATTATTACTAGTAGTAGTAGCAGTAGCAGCAGTAGTAGTTAGTAGTATATTAGTGGTAATAGTAGTAGTAGTAGTACAGATATCGGATCTTCATTTGATCACTCTTTTTTTGCTGAGAATTTTCCTGCACATCGGAAACGTAAACTTGTAATGTATTCAAGGTTTCAAAAGGCTTCTAAAGTTTGTAAAGTCCACTTTAAATGTCAGACTTGTATCAACCCCTACAAAAAATGTCAAATAATTATAATCCACACAATAATTCACATTTCCTTTTGCTGCAGGACTATTGTCCTGCTGTATAAAACTGGCTCAAGTTAGGATACGGCATCTGTAGTAGTAGCAGCAGTTAGTAGTAGTAGTAGTAGCAGCAGCAGCAGTAGTATAGTAGTATTATTAGTAGCAGTAGTAGCAGAAATAGTAGTAGTAGTATAGTAGTAGTAGTATTAGTATTGGTAGTAGATGTTCAATGAGAGAAAAACCAGGAACGAACACACATGTATCTGGAATCCATAGTTCTTCTCCACGTCAAAGTCTTGGACGTCATACAGGACATCAGGTCTATCTCCCATCCAGGTCATCTGACTACAACAGACATAGAGGAACTGGCGTGATACAGCTCAGAAATACTCTATGGGTATATAATTGGGGAACTGATATTGCAGATATAGGAAATGGCGTCACCTCTAGCCTCAGAGTCCATGTAGAAACTTAGTGCAGCGCCCTCATCACAAACAGTGTCTCCTCCACTGTTAAAACACAAGCCAAGCAGAACTCAGTCCAACCAGTTCTCCTCCCTGTTAGAAAACCAAGCAAGCCACTCAGTCAAACCAGTGTCTCCTCTCAACTGTTAGAAACACAGCCAAACAGACTCAGTCAAACCAGTGTTTCCTCCACTGGTTAGAAACACAAGCCAAACGACTCATCAAACCAGTGTTCCTCCACTGGTAGAAACACAAGCCAAACAGACTCAGTCAAACCAGTGTCTCCTCACATGTTAGAAACACAAGCCAAACAGACTCAGTCAAACCAGTGTCTCCTCCACTGTTAGAAACACAAGCCAAACAGACTCAGTCAAACCAGTGTCTCCCCACTGTTAGAAACACAAGCCAAACAGACTCAGTCAAACCAGTGTCTCCTCCACTGTTAGACAACAAGCCAAACAGACTCAGTCAACCAGTGCTTCTCCACTGTTAGAAACACAGCCAAACAGACTCAGTCAACCAGTGTCTCTCCCACTGTTAGAAACACAAGCCAAACAGACTCAGTCAAACCAGTGTCTCCTCCACGTTAGAAACACAAGCCAAACAGACTCAGTCAAACCAGTGTCTCCTCCACTGTTATAAACACAAGCAAGCAGATCAGCAAACCAGTGTCTCCTCCACTGTTAGAAACAAAGCCAAACAGACTCAGTCAAACCAGTGTCTCCTCCACTGTTAGAAACACCAAGCCAGACTCAGTCAAACCAGTGTTCCTCCACGTTAGAAACACAAGCCAGACTCAGTCAAACCAGTGTTTCCTCCACTGTTAGAAACACAAGCCAACAGACTCAGTCAAACCAGTGTCTCCTCCACTGTTAGAAACACAAGCCAACAACTCAGTCAAACCAGTGTCTCCTCCACTGTTAGAAACACAAGCCAAACAGACTCAGTCAAACCAGTGTCTCCTCCACTGTTAGAAACACAAGCAGACTCAGTCAAACCAGTGTCTCCTCCACTGTTAGAAACACAAGCCAGACTCAGTCAAACCAGTGTCTCCTCCCACTGTTAGAAACACAGCCCAAACAGACTCAGTCAAACCAGTACACTTCAAATATTCCAAACCACTGCTATTGTTTGAATGAGCTTTCCTCTATTTGTGCCAGTTTGTTCTAACACATGTCACGTGTTGTCATTTGCGTGTTACTCCCATATTCATCCAGTTTTGACATCCAGCCCTTTTTGGTCCGACTGTGTTTGAGTATTTCTGGTCGAACTTTCTGCCGTGGTTTAGAGAAGGATTGAGGCCCTTTCTAGTTTGATTGTCTGACCTCTGTAACAAATGGATGATATGAATAATGGTTATAGGATGGTACTTACAAGAGAGTGACTTGAGGGCAGACCTGTTTTTAAAGTACTCGAAGGTATCAAGCGTATCACTGTGCTGAAGATCAGTTGTGGACTGGGGTCGGGACAGTCGTCCGTCCTCTGAGGCGCAATATTTCTCCTTCTCTTTCTCCCTCCTGTCTCTCCCCTCTCTCTGCCTCTCCCTCTCTCATCAGACTCAACCCTCGTACTGCAGCTATCAGATTCCTCTACATACCTACAATAGAAGAAAGTTGGAGAAATAGAGACCAGAGAGAAAACCCTGACCCAATATACTGTACATCCAGAGGCCCTTACAATACGCTGTACATCCAGTAGGCCCTTACAATATACTCTACATGCAGTAGCCCTTACATATGCTGTACATCCAGTAGGCCCTTACAATACGCTGTACATCCAGTAGCCCTTACAATATGCTGTATATGTAGTAGGCCCTACAATATGCGTACATCCAGTAGGCCCTTACAATACGCTGTACATCCAGTAGGCCCTTATAATATGCTGTAATGCAGTAGGCCCTTACAATATGCTGTATGTAGTAGGCCTTACAATACGCTGTACATCCAGTAGCCCTTACAATACGCTGTACATCCAGTAGGCCCTGACAATATGCTGTACATCCGTAGGCCTTACAACTATCTGTGACTGCAGTAGGCCTTACAATATGCTGTACATCCAGTAGGCCCTACAAAATGCTGTACATGCAGCTAGGCCTTACAAATGCTATACATCCAGTAGGCCCTTACAATATGCTGTACATGCAGTAGGCCCTTACATATGCTGTACATTCAGTAGGCCTTACAATATGCTGTATATGTAGTAGGCCCTTACAATATACTGTACATGCCAGTAGGCCTTACAATATAGTGTACTTCAGTAGGCCCTTACAATATTCTGTACATCCAGTAGGCCCTTACAATATGCTGTACATCCAGTAGGCCTTAACAATATACTGTACATGCAGTAGGCCCTTACAATATGCTGTACACTCCAGTAGGCCTTACAATATGCTGTACAATGCAGTAGCCCTTACAACTAATACTGTACATCCAGTAGGCCCTTACAAATACTGTACATGCAGTAGGCCCTTACAATATGCTGTACATCCAGTAGCCCTTACAAATGCTGTACATGCAGTAGGCCCTTCAATATACTGTACATCCAGTAGGCCCTTACAATATTCTGTACATCCAGTAGGCCTTTACAATATACTGTACATCCAGAGGCCTTACAATTACTGTACATGCAGTAGGCCCTTACAATATACTGTACATCCAGTAGGCCTTCAATATATACTGTACATCCAGTAGGCCCTTACAATATTCTGTACATCCAGTAGGACCTTACAATATTCTGTACATCCAGTAGGCCCCCCCTTCTCTCTATAATGTCCCTCCTGTCGCCTCTCCAGTCTCCTCACCTGGGTGTTCTGTGCCTCTGGTCTCTACGTGGGCTGGGGCTCTGGGTCCTCCTCCTCGGGCCCAGTAGCACCTCTGCCCCCTCTCCCTCTGACCCCAGGTCCAGTCTGGGGATGTCGGCCAGAATGACGTAGTCCTCTATGGTCATCCCCTGGGAGTCCACTGAGGCGGTTCTCTTGGGCTCCTCTCGGGTCAACAGGTACTCCATGCCCCGCCTTATATTACTCTTGCTCCTGTCACTGATTGGCCTGTCATTCATTTCCATGGTCGCAGCGTAGGGTTTCAACGAATTGGCAAGCAGCTGGGAGTCGATGCCTAGTCGTGGTGGGGAGGAGCTACAAGAGAGGGCAGGGCTTAGAAGGGAGTGGGAGGAGCCAGGCCAGGAGCCTGGAGGGAGGCTGGTGTTGGTTTTAGGGGGGTGCATCTCTGTCCGTTCCTCTCTAGCTACCCTCTCTGGTCTCCTTGAGTAGCTCTGTGCTGTGTCAGGTCTGGTGTCGCTATGCTTGGTTTCTCTTTGGGGTGAATGGYTGTGTGTACCATAGCCACTTATAGGGGGAGAGCATTCACGACTATCACGACTGCGAGTGGTTGGGGAAGGGTTTTTATCTGTTCTGAGCCGGGTGCTTCGACACCCTTCGTGGGAGTTTGGCTGCAAGGCTGGAGAGTCACGTCGAGAGATGGAGTCAAGATTTTTGTACAGTTTTTCAGAGTCCAAACTGTGACTGTTTGAGTTGTGGGAGGGACGTCTTGACTCTCTTGACTCTCTTGGCTCTCTTGAACCTCTTGACTCTCTTGACTCTCTTGACTCTCTTGACTCTCTTGACTCTCTTGGCTCTCTTGACTCTCTTGAGTCTCTTGACTCTCTTGACTCTCTTGACTCTCTTGGCTCTCTTGATTCTCTTGACTCTCGTGACTCTCGTGGCTCTCTTGACTCTCTTGGCTCCCTTGGCTCCCTTGACTCCCTTGACTCTCTTGAACCTCTTGGCTCTCTTGATCCTCTTGACTCTCTTGACTCTCTTGGCTCTCTTGATCCTCTTGAATCTCTTGAATCTCTTGACTCTCTTGAATCCCTTGAATCTTGATCACGCCCATTGGCGTAATGCTCTGTTTTACCATTTCTTACATGGGAGGAGTCAGTATGTTTGTAGGAGGCCGTGTTTCGAGACGGGGAGGGGTGGTGAGACACGACAGACCCTCGTCTGTGAGAGGGACTGGACCGTCCTGACGGATGGCGAGACGAGGAGGGAGATGAGTGAGACGGAGCGTGAGAAGGAGCGTGACTTTTGGAGTGGGAGCTTCTACGTTGGGAGGACGCAGATCGAGATTCAGCAAGTTTATACCGGTTTGAACATGGGGAGCGAGGGCTAGGAGACTGATCTTGAGAATCAGTGCCACCACGTCTGAAGTTGGAATGATAGGTGTATCGCTGCGGAGACTCGCTCCTCCAGGTCTCCTGCTGGAACGTTTCATCGCTTCTCCTCTGGGAGGGAATTCCGAGATTCACGTTCCGGTAGGGGATGGAGGCTTTGGGTTCTGGGCTGTGGTTGTTGGGGAGCGGATGGCCCCTCTCATAGTGCCGGTAAGGCCGTTTGGATACACCCTCCACCTGAGCCTGGGGACCACCATCAAATAAGGCTTTCCTGTCCGGAGAGAAGTAGCCACTTTCTCCTCTTGATCCTATAAGTGAGGAGTAGGAACATGGCCTGGTAGATCATCCATTTGATTGAGCCCCACTCAAATGGAAAGCCAAGACACATTTAAATGTTTAACTGAAAAATGACAATAACATTTTGAATTCAAATTGAATTGAATGAAAATTGTAGCAGCTGTCCAAGACAAAATGTCTGTCTGTAATACTGTGAGCTGGTCTGACCTGAGGGTCGCCTGAACCTCTCCCGGCCTCTCTTCTCCTCCATCAGTGAGCTGTGTGGTGGTCTGTGGGGAGAGGGGTCCACCCGGGTCATCTCTGGCCCCGTCACACAGCACCCTGCTGGGCTGCTAGAGCCACTCCTCCCTGGGTCTGGCAGGAAGTCCCACTGGTCCTCCTGACTGCTGGGTGGAGATATAGAGGGAGGGCATGAGGGACATTGGTAGGGGTACACACTCTATGAGTTTGGCACAATGTACTGTAGAACACRTTTAAGAGAAATCACTACCTGATTGTAAAATTTCATTCAAATATAATGTTTTCTAACTGTTTATTAAAGTTTTATAAATCACTTGAAGGATACCTTATTAATGTAGTGTTACTAAAGTCAACTGACAATGACACTCACACTCACCTGTGTACCGTGTCAGAGTCACAGATATTAAGTTCCCAGTCAGGGCTCGGAGTGTGAGTTAGGCTCTCCTGATAGGTCCAGACGCTCCTTGTGACATCACTGTATCTGGTCACCTCCGACAGGAAGTCATGGTTGTCCTGATTCGTGGACGGGACACATTTCGTCCAATCGTTAATAATTCAGAGAATGTCAACTGGTCAATGGCTTTGTCAATTCAGCAAACCATCTGAGATGTGTAAAAGTCACTTTTAAGGCTTGGTACACAAAGTATGTAATTCTGTTGTGTTTTCAGAAAGTTGCATAGTAACGTGAAAGTACAGTTGGAGACAAATCAAACAAATTCAAACATGCTGCAGTGTACAGCTATCTCTATGGCAAGACAGTCATTACCTAGTGTGACCAATGACATTACAATGCTTAAAGATTCATTAAATGAATGAGTTGAAACCACTCTCAAGGTCAATTCAACAAGCATGTGAGAAAGCACCAACAAGTAAAGTAAACAAATTTCAGACAAAATGGCTGCCTGTGGAATAAATGAAAAGAAGCTAACTTTCCGTATAACTCATCACAGCTAAAACAAAATGCTAACTTCTTACTACACCTGCTTGCAGAGCTTCCTTGGACGTCCCTTTACAAATCTGCTGTTAAGACAGGCTGCAAGTGGCAACAACAACTTCTCTCCTCCCCTCTCTCCCCCCCTCTCCTCCCGTCTACCTCTCCTCTCTTCACCTTATCTACCTGAGCTAATGCATTAGGCCGGCAAGGACGACGGTAACACAACCTCTCCCTGGCCTTGCTCATCATTATTTCATTGGTCTGCTGCTCTTCCACAACCAGAATCCACCCATCCTCCTCTCAACCCTTTCTTGATCCCTCTTTCATTTCTTGCCCTCCCTACAACACACAAAAGCCTTTCTTCTTTTTGACTTTTGATCTCTGTGTTGTGTTGTGAGCAGGCGTGGATTTCTATCTAGAATATTCTGTTATTTTGAAATGGAAGGATTATTCAAATGAAAATAAAGATTTGTAGAAGTGTATTTCTGGTCCGGTTCATCCATAGAGCTGGTGTTGTGAATGTGTGTGCTTGTGTGCATGTGTTGTTTGAGCATATTAGATTACTCCAATGACAGTGAAGATTGGTAGAAGTGTATTTCTGGTACAGGTCCATCCTTAGAGTTCAGTTGAGTGGGTGTGTGTGTTGTGTGTTGTGTGTGTGTGTGTGTGTGTGTGTGTGTGTGTGTGTGTGTGTGTGTTGTGTGTGTGTGTGTGTGTGTGTGTGTGTGTGTGTGTGTGTGTGTGTGTGTGTGTGTGTGTGTGTGTGTGTGTGTGTGTGTGTGTGTGTGTGTGTGTGTGTGTGTGTGTGCTTGCTTGTGTGGTGTGTGTATGTGTTGTGTGTGTGCTTGTGTGGGTGCTTGTGTGCAATGTGTTATGTGAGCGGATTAGATTACTATCTTTCCCCCAAGGGATGCAAATGAGCTTTTCATTAATTAATGATAGAATAATAATATAATCAAACGCCAACCTGTGTGTTCGTCAGTCCTCATCACACCTACAGTATAGCTTATATTATAATTACCCCGCTTGGTGGCTTTATTTGTGTTCATTGCATCATTATGTTGTTTAATATGCGCCTTTGTTTCATTCAGAAATGGTTACTCCTCATACTGCCACTTGGGAAGAGAAAATGAACGATTTTGGAAGTGTTTCAAACGTATACCACAATTTACTGTACAGCAAAGGTAATAATCCAGACCTTGTCCAAACCCAATAACCCTTAACAGTCATTAGCCATCCATCGTCCATTTCCCTCAGCACTAGCCCCTCCTGCCTGGCTTACCTGTGAGGTACTGTTCAGGTGCATGTGTCCCGGGCGCAAGCACAAACCACAGCGGGAGGGGTCAAAGGTGTTGGGTTGGAACTGGTGGCAGTAAAAGTCGTCAGCACAGAGCTGCATGATGGATCCTCAGATCAGGTGAACACCCCTATTTTACTCTGATGGTACGGCCCAGTGCAATGATGCACTATTACAAAATCCACCTACACAAAGGTGGTACATCCTGATTAGAGGTGGGATAACCAATCAAACCATATACTGTATAGACAGCACATAGTAATGCAGTATGTCAAGAGCAACACTATACAGACGTAGGAACTTAATTTGAGACAGTTRGCTACTGCAGGAAAATAATCCTGCAGCAACAGGAAATGTGAATTATAATGTGGATTATAATTAATGGACAGTTTTGTAGTGGTTGATACATTTTTCCTTAGGTTCAAATCTAGTCTGAAATTTCAAAGTGGATATTACTAACTGATCAAATTAAGATTTTACATCTTTAGAATTGCATTCTGAAGCAGAATATGGACCATATCAGTAATTTGCTTGCATTGACCTGTAGCGGTCTTTACACTGTAATGTAATTCAATGAAATGCTTCAGGTAGTAGGTAACTTAATCTCTTGGTTGTGGCCAAACACATCCTCTGGGTTCCTTGAGGTGAAGCAACAATTACTTAAGACAGCGACTGAGTGAAACAAAAACCTAAAGGCTATACCTTTACAGCTCTGTACAAAAATAGTTTGGCACACAATACTATAACCATAACACAGCCATTTTGGTAATGAAAAAAACACAAAGACTTAAAAGCATAATCTGTCTTTGCCATGCTGGTATTATGATATTAAAAACACTTCAAAGGTATTTCTAGAATGTTTAAATACCTTATGACTGTTAACTCCAAGTTCATTTTTATCTGCAAAGTAACCAGCACAGGTCATACACTTCATACTCTCAGAACTCATCCAAGTCTAGGGGAAACTGGCGTGGGTATAACTGCCATTGTGGCTCTGTCTTTGTCATGTTAAACATCAATTGACTCTCATTGGAGCCAACATGGCCCACTGGCCCCAAAGGTGTGTATCAGATGTCATCAGCTTTAGAGAGTGAAATGTGCAACTGGCTCCACTGGACAGATGTCATGTGGTGGGCCTGTTTTACAGATGGCTGCTCTGAGGGTTACAGACAAGCGCGAGCGGTCACCTGTAAAACACTGTTTACTAGAACAGGCACCGCATGGTTGGACAGACATAGACTGGACCATAGAGTGGCCATCTTCTGAGGAACAAGAAATACATGTTGAATCTTGAGTTGACATTAAACTGTGTTCAAATACAAGGTTAACCGATGAAAAACAAACCAGTTTAAATTGTATAGTGAAAAAATTAACAGGGTACGAAATAAGTCGAAACCATCYGACGTATCTTTTTTTAAATGCCAGGTGGGTCCTTAATGTTGCAGGGCAGGTCGGCTAGTAGAGTATCTATGTCACTACCTACCTGAGGAAATGAAACTGAGTATTTACAGCATCTAGCCTCACATATGTAACCTGTCTAGGGGVCCTTTGTGTGTGTATAGAATATAATATCAGCTGTGCTATGCTGAAAACAGAGCTGTTTCCATAGATATATAGTCAATTATATCTCTCGTCCACTGGGGGACAGCAGTGTCCAGAGAAGCCAGCAGAGGGGGCCAGCAGTGTCATCGGGATGGTAGCACACACAGGCACACATACGCATACAGGAGAACACATACACACACACATTGACAAAGACAGACTATTCCCACAGTCTCTTAGTGGATCATATACTCTCCCTTGTCATTCACGCTGCGTGCTCAGCGTAGACTGTAGACTATAAAGGCTGTGTATTTATAGATGTACTGTATGTTTAAATAGGTGAAGTGAACACTGACTGCTCTGGATCCTGTAACAGGGCCAATTTATCACTGTGTGGAATAGTCTCAATTCAAGCTCAAATGAGCTGTACCAAAAGTTGCGTATGATTAATTGCACTCTCAGAAATTGTAGTTTTAAAAAGTTTACATGTAATACTATTCTCAGAGAATATTAACCCCCAAAAATCTTTCAAACGAAATGTTACCCTCAGGATATTAATAACAGCATGTTTGGCAAGAAAATGTTGCAGGGAGTTATTTCTGCCCAAATCCTTTTTCCGCTGAGCGTCCTAGTTGCATASATACACTCTGTTGCTCAGGCGACAGTTGCCATGGTGAGAGGAGATTTAGTAACCATGGAAATATGATCGCCAAAGTAAAGTTCAGCATCCCACCAACTTGAAGTTGGCATGACTGACTTCTATAAATGTAAATAGACTGTATTTTCATGAATGTATCTTAGAGTGATTAAACGTTCTTAAATATGCATATCTTTGGTAGTAGAATGACTCATACAGGTCACAAGCAAGGGTGAAATAGAACCAGATCATCAAAGGACAATATTGTAAGTAAAACCATTCAGAGAAAATGTAATTCTCCGAAATGACATTTCAAGCATCAACTTCCTTAAGAGTCTAGGGGGGAGGGGGGGGTGGGGGTTCTACTAAGCTAACATATGGAATTGTTTTAACATGGTCATACCATGGATCATTTAGCTATTTGATTTGGAATTTTAGGACCCCTTTAGGTATCAGAAAAATATATTGAAAACATTTTTTGATCAGACATTGAATTTGGCCTTACTGCTATCAGCCAATAGAAATACATTGAATAACAGATTAATACATGGAAACAAATCTAAAAGAAGTTTGTTTTAAAGTGTATGTCCTATATCTGAGAAATATAAGAATGATCAGGAAGTTATTCTTAGRTTGTTACCCATATTTAACAAATGCTTTTGGCAGTGAACTACTTCCATATATACTTCCATTCATGTATTCAACTGGTATGGGCTACCTTCAACTGGTATGGGCTACCTTCAACTGGTATGGGCTACCTTCAACTGGTATGGGCTACCTTCAACTGGTATGGGGCCTACCTTCAACTGGTATGGGCTACCTTCAACTGGTATGGGCTACCTTCAACTGGTTATGGGCTACCTTCAGAGTCTTGTGAAGCTTTTGGTGTCCTAGAGCTTAACAACGGACATGTACACTACCGTTCAACAGTTTGGGGTCACTTAGAAATGTCCTTGTTTTGAAAGAAAAAGCACATTTTTCGTCATGAAAATAACATCAAATTGATCAGAAAACAGTGTAGACATTGTTAATGTTGTAAATGACTATTGTAGCTGGAAACGGCAGATTTTTATGGAATGTCTACATAGGCGTACAGAGGCCCATTATAGCAACCATCACTTCTGTGTTCCAAATGGCACGTTGTGTTAGCTAATCCAGTTTATCATTTTAAAAGGCTAATTTATCATTAGAAAACCCTTTTGCAACTATGTTAGCACAGCTGAAAACTGTTGTTCTGATTAAAAAAGCAATAAAACTGGCCTTCTTTTGACTAGTTGGGTATCTGGAGCATCAGCATTTGTGCATTCGATTACAGGCTCAAAATAGCCAGAAACAGAAAACTTTCTTCTGAAACTCGTCAGTCTACTCTTGTTCTGAGAAATGAAGGTTATTCCATGAGAGAAGTTGTCAAGAAACTGAAGATCTCGTACCCGCAAAACACCAGTCTCACATCAGTGAAGATGCTGGGCTTCTAGGCAGAGTTGCAAAGAAAAAAACATATCTCAGACTGACCAATACAAATAAAAGATTAAGATGTGGTCAAAAGAACACAGACACTGGACAGAGGAACTCAGCCTAGAAGGCCAGAATCCCGGAGTCGCCTCTTCACTGTTGACGTTGAGACTGGTGTTTTGCAGGTACTATTTAATGAAGCTGCAAGTTGAGGACTTGTGAGGCATCTGTTTCTCAAACTAGACACTCTAATGTACTTGTCCTCTTGCTCAGTTGTGCACCAGGGCCTCCCACTCCTCTTTTCTATTCTGGTTAGAGACAGTTTGCGCTGTTCTGTGAAGGGAGTAGTACACAGTGTTGTATGAGATCTTCAGTTTCTTGGCAATTTTCTTGCATGGAATAGCCTTCATTTCTCAGACAAGAATAGACTGACGAGTTTCAGAAGAAAGGTCTTTGTTTCTGGCCATTTTGAGCCTGTAATTGAACCCACAAATGCTGACGCTCCAGATACTCAACTAGTCTAAAGATGGCCAGTTTTTATTGCTTCTTTAATCAGAACAACAGTTTTCAGCTGTGCTAACATAATTGCAAAAGGGTTTTCTAAGGATCAATTAGCCTTTTAAAATGATAAACTGGATTAGCTAACACAAGGTGCCATTGGACACAGGAGTGATGGTTGCTGATAATGGGCCTCTGTACGCCTATGTAGAATTCCATAAAAAATCTGCCGTTTCCAGCTACAATAGTCATTTACAACATTAACAATGTCTACACTGTATTTCTGATCAATTTGATGTTATTTTCATGAACAAAAAATGTGCTTTTCTTTCAGAAACAAGGACATTTCTAAGTGACCCAAACTTTTGAACGGTAGTGTTGTGTTTGTGCTTCCCTTTCCATCTTAGTGTGTTGCCCAAACTGTTCGGCCCGCTACAGACAGAAGTTGGCAGATTAGCGGTACCACGTCAGACGAGTCCCGTGATGCGGTCATAGTGTAAAACGGAGAACACCATCCTGTTCGTAAGAGTCTCATCTTTCATAGAAGGGTCGTATTAGTTCAGACATTACGGAAGTTTCATGAGTAGACCGATCTTCAGGATGTCTCATGGTCTGACAAACACCGCTGTAGCTCAGTCACCTTCCACCGCAGACGCTGAGAACGCCCATTCGGTTGGTTCCATTGGTGGTTGCTGTGGATTGAGACGCAGCCCAAGCAAAAAAAAACAGATATCTCTATCTTAAACAGACAGATTTTGATGGAGATTTGTATTATTATGYTAATTATATTTCCGYGGGGCGCTGATATTGAGTCTAGCTTTAAAGGGATGGACCAGTACCAATTCAGTGCAATACAAACTTCTTATTGGCTACTGAGTGAACTGAGAGCATTTGAAACATACTTATCTTTTATGGCMCTGCATTGCCCATCTAATGGCCTAGACTAGCTGACCAATCACAGAGGACCAGTGTTTTGCCTTTATTAAACTCAAGTGGAACCCACACGCCTCAATGCCTTGGTTTCTTGAAGTACCGGAGAAATCTGAGAGACAGCTCTTTTGCAGGTCACCAAATGTCCCTTCGCATTGCTCTGAACTTAGTGAGATAGATTTGGACTAACATCCCCGCTGAGGTTACATCATGAGTCCCCGCTGTGCCCAGTGTTTGAACTATATATATAAAACTGCTATCCACCACCCAAGTGCCTCATTCCCCCTCATTTTCACACAGAGATCTGTACTCATTTTGCAGTTTGTTCTAAATTCAATGGGAGTTCAGTTAGCATGCCTGATCTTCATATGCATCCAGCATCACTTGCCTTCAATTCCTAGTCTGTCTTTCTTCCTAATTTGAAATCAATATAGACTTAGTTATGTAATTATTACACAACTATATGCCGGTAATGTATTCACCCTTGTGGAGTAATACTGGCCATTCTGTCCCTCTCTTTTCTTCAGCCTCATTTCTTAAAAACATATTGACCTGGATCTGCTGGCTGTGAGGAATGAGGCGGCCTCCTGTTTCTAAGTAAATTGGCTCTCACCGCGTCTGGGAGGGAGTCATCAGGACTGGAGCAGAGTCGAAGGAAAACASAGAATAGCTTGTGTCAGTTCAAACACTACATTTACATTTAATAATGAAACTAATACCGTTTTTTAAGGATATTGTTTATTATTTTGGCCGCAGGTCCAATTTTTATTCATGTTGCTGACCTAAAAATCTCCCAAAAGCAGGTCCAGGTGAAAACAGAGAAATAGATGGAGGTGAAGGAGAGAAAGGTGGATGGAGATGGGGAGAGAAAGAGAGAGAAAAAGAGAGAGAGAGAGAAGAGAGATATGCAGGAGCAGTGGTTTGATGCCTTGAGCAAGGTGTGCTTAAAAAAGAGTTAATATCTTATGTGATATCTACTCCAGCCAGCCTCATTCAGACAGATTATGTTATTAATACACAGACACAAAGATGGTCATTCATTTCTGTCAGTGGGGCAGGTGTAATGGAAGCAGTCTCCAATCTTCCCTTCTCTTTGTTTCAGTCAGATAATCATAGAGTAGAGTAGAGTAGAATAGAGTAGTGCAGAATAACAGAGTTGGGTAGGGTATGGTAGAATAGACTAGAGTAGAAATCCTGGATTCGATCAACAAATCAAAATACACCTATGTATCCCTACTGTAACATTTCCTTGTGTCTTTCCACATTTTTTTAGGCCTAACTACTACCACTCAAAACAACAGTAAACAAACAGCAAGATAACTCCCCTCTTGTCATTAGTTGCAGCATCCTTGTTCCTCTATCTTCTAGAATCTAAACCCACCCACACATTTCTTCCCCACTCCCAAACCATTTAGGGCTCTATTCAATCCGTATCGCAGAAGTTCAGTGTTAAAGTGTGGTTGACTCGCAGCTTGGTTGACTCGCATTGCCTCGCAGCATAATTGTCTCGCATTAGCTGAGCTTGCATTCACAGTAAAAGCTGAATATGTCAGCTCAATAGGAAATTGCCTTTTACATTTCTATCACACAATCTGTAACGGTTCAGCAATACAGATTGAATAGAGCCCTAATCCCTCTTGACCTTGACCTACACTGCTGATTCACCCCGTTTTCCGTCTCGCTCTCCATCTCTCTTCTCGT
>NW_019942825.1:300557-307710 GCF_002910315.2 Salvelinus sp. IW2-2015
ATTTCTCAACAGCAATATTTAATCAACGGGACTTCCTTTGTATTAATTTTTTATTAGGCCTATTTCTATAAATCTATTCACAGTTCAATAATACAGCTTCAAAATCGCACAAAGACAGCTCGCATGTACACTAACAGTGATCTAAATTCACTGAAAATCAAGCAATGCATAGAACCTGTTTTTCTCTTCTCGGAGGCCAGTCTAATAAAAATCTGTGGCGCGGGGTAAATAATGAGGGAAGCACACCTACACTCTGCAGGAACACAACTCACGTAAACGGGGACATAATCAAAGTGACAAGCGCTCCATCCCTCCCGCCCGCCCTCTCTCTCCACCCACAGCTAGCTAGGGACAGAGAGATGGTGCGTGCGCAACTTTCACATACAGGGTTCGAGCGCTTATTGAGTCAAGTGCGAGTCCAACAGAGAGAGCGAATGCGAACAGTTGAGTGGGATGCAATGAAGCAACACAAGAACATTGGAGAATATTAGGATTCAAAGACAAAAAGTTTCAAAATGAACGTATTGAGACAATGAACGGGCTGCAAATAAGGAATTCGTAGAGAGAGGACAGAACATTAAGGATGTGTTTATTTTTATTCTGGAGAGGATGTCAACGGTGTTTTTCAAAGTAGCTACAAACTTGCCATTCAAAAGGTGAGTATTTATTCTAATCGTTGACAGTTTTTAATAGACAAAAACACTTTTCCATTGACAGGACAAGTTGTCATGAACTTGACCTGTTTGTCTTTAAGATTGGTTGGTTTTAGGTTGGCTATCGAAGATTTTTGTTGTTTTTAACATGCCGCGTTTCGACGAAGCTACTTCATATCACTAGTTACGGCCCCGAAATAAACTGCAGGGTAATCTTGTCTGTTTTCACCCGGTATTATGTACGACATGAACTCCTCGCCTTGTAGAGCCCAGTGAAACCTGTTGTTTCTGCTGTTCACTGTCCTTCAGACAAAAAACTGTAAAAGGATCATGAATCGCTAACGTAACGCATTGTTCTGGCTATAATGTCAATCAACTGTAAATGACGCGCAGGCAAATCCTAATTGTGTGACATATTTATTGACTAGGCCGTAGGCGATGTGGTATGCCAGTTTGGATATCCTGAGGTTTTGATTTGCAAGACTCGAATTAGATCAGATATGGACACATAATTCCAATATTCACACATTATTATTTCCTATATGCGAGGGAATAGATTTCAGCACTGGACAGCTCTACACCGTCAGCATCAACTTTGATATAGTTTAGCAAGTGCGTAGGC
This sequence comes from Salvelinus sp. IW2-2015, assembly GCF_002910315.2. NCBI lineage: Eukaryota > Metazoa > Chordata > Actinopteri > Salmoniformes > Salmonidae > Salvelinus > Salvelinus sp. IW2-2015. The sequence goes on from NW_019942825.1 coordinate 301,833, forward strand.
TACCCTGCACTGTGTTATAAAAAAAGTATAATTTTAGTTTTATTGGCTATTCAAAGAATGGATATCTCGTCATCCCATATTTTTTCATAGATATGGGAAGGGCATGTTTTTTTACACAATAATGTGGCATTCGATAGGACGTGCAGTCGTGCATATTTGAACGAGATACTGTGTTCATAGAGCTCCCTAAAGCCATTCAAAAAAGACGGACTATAACTTTCCCCCCTTCTATTACTTTGCCTACAATAACGTCTGCATAATCATGTATAACAATGCTTATTCAGTGATGACGACCCACAACGCCACCAATCACCGTAAACCGGATCAAAAGTAACACCCATTCCTCTGATGTCATAATCTCTATATCCCTGTTTTTCTTCCTTCATCCATCCATCCCTGACAAGCGGAGCCTGCCCTGTGCTGTCACCTAAACTCTTCACTTTCTTTTTCCTTTCTTTCTCTCCTTTTAATGTCAGCCTCAGATAAAGAAGACATTTAAGCCAGGTCGCTTGACTGCATCCACCTTTCATATCACAGTTTGGATTAGAGATTACACACACGGCACATACAAAGCGCAACGCCAACGCACATGCATACACACACACGAGCGCATACACGCACGCGACGCAGCAGGCACACACGCACACACACACACACACACACACACACACAACAAACACACCACACACACACACCACACACAACACACACACACACAGCACAGAGACACAAGACACCAACACTTTCATCCTTCATATTAATTTCCCCTGGGATTAAGTGTTTCGGTTCAAGGCAATCTGAGCGTGTATATACATATTGACAATTTCAGGCCCTAAATGTATTGTGTGTGTAGAGTTGTGTGTGGAGTAGGCTGTGGTGTGGAGAGTAGGTTTGGTCGGGGTGCTCAGTTGGTAGAGCATGGCACTTGGCAACGCCAGGGTTGTGGGTTCTATTCCTACGGTGGACCAGTATGAAAATGTATGTTTTACTATGTGGTAAATCACTCTGGGATGAGAGGTCTGCCAAAATGTAAATGTGCTGAAATATCTGGGTGTTTGTCTCTGTTCTGTGTGATTCAGTTTTACCGCCATTAAAGTGGATCAGTCCTGTATGTGACTCAGTATCAGGAGAGCACTTACACTCTGGTGTCTCTACCCTATCGCTTCACCTCGGCGGCGGGCCTCGTGCTAAAATATCCCCCGCTCGACACGGCAACATAGAGCGTCGAGGAGGGGAAAGAGTTCCTATGGAAACGGCTAATAACTATCATCAACATTTAATTACTCCTGCTCTCTCAGGGACTAGTGGTTCCTGACTGTCCTTTGGCGGCGTCCTAAGTGACACCCTATTTCCCTATATAGTGCAACTACTTTTGACCAGAGCCATATGAAGATGTGGTCAAAAGTAGTGCACTATGTAGAGAATAGGGTGCCATTTTCCCTTCCTATCTCTTATACTCAGTACCAGTCAAAAGTTTGGACAACATTTCTATTCAAGGGTGTTTCTTTATTTTGAACTTTGTCAACATTGTAGAATAATGAGTGAAGATCAAAACTATGAAATAACACATATGGATCATGTAGTACAAAAAGTGTTAACACAATCAAATATATATTTTATATTTGAGATTCTTCAAAATAGCCACCCTTTGCCTTGATGACAGCTTGCACACTTGGCATTCTCTCAACCAGTTCATGAGGTAGTCACCTGGAATTACGTTTCCATTAACAGGTGTGCCTGGTTAAAAGTTCATTTATGGAATTTTCTTAATGTGTTTTGAGCCATCAGTGTGTTGTGACAAAGTAGGGGTGGTATAACAGAAGATTGCCCTATTTGGTAAAATACCAAGTCCATTATTATGGTAAGAACGGCTCAATAAGCAAAGAGATATGAAAATCCATGATTAGTTTAAGTGACATGAAGATCAGTCAATCTCGGAAAATTTCAAGAATTTTAAAGTTTCTTCAAGTGGCAGTCGCAAAAACCATCAAGCGTATTGATGAAACTGTCTCTCATGAGAAACGCCACAGGAAAGGAAGACCCAGAGTTACCTCTGCTGAGAGGATAGTTCATTAGAGTTACCAGCCTCAGAAATTGCAGCCCAAATAAATGCTTCAGGGAGTTCAAGTAACAGACACATCTCAACATCAACTGTTCAGAGGAGACTGTGTGTATCAGGCTTTCATGGTTGCTGCAAAGAAACCATACTAAAGGACACAATAAGAAAAAGAGACTTGCTTGGACAAGAACCACGAGCAATGGACATTAGACCAGTGGAAATCTGTCCTTTTAGTCCGATGAGTCCAAATTTGAGATTTTTGGTTTCAACCGCCGTATCTTTGTGAAGACACATAGTAAGTAGTGAGTGGATGATTCCGAATGTGTGGTTTCCACGTGGAGCATGGAGGAGTAAGGTGTGATGGTGTGGGGTATTTTGCTGGTGACACTGTCAGTGATTTATTTGGAATTCAGACACACTTAACCACATGGCTACCACAGAATTCTGCAGTGATACGCCATCTCCATCTGGTTTGCGCTTAGCGGGACAATCACTTTTTTTTAACAGACAAGGACCCAACACACATCCAGGTTGTGTAAGGCTATTTGACTAAGAATGAGAGTGATGGAGTGCTGCATCAGATGACTGGCTCCTCAATCACCCGACCTTCAACCAATTGAGATGGTTTGGGATGAGTTGGACCACAGAGTGAAGGAAAGCACGCAACAAGTGCTCAGCAAATGTGGGAACTCCTTCAAGACTGTTGGAAAATCATTCCAGGTGAAGCTGGTTGAGAGAATGCCAAGTGTGCAAAGGTGTCATCAATGCAAAGGGTGTCTACTTTGAAGAATCTGAATCTATAAAATTATTTTGATTTGTTAAACACTTTTTGGTCACTACATGATTCCATTGTGTTATTTATAGTTTTGATGTTTCATATTATTTACATGTAGAAAATAGTAAGAAAACCCTTGAATGAGTAGGGTGTGTCCAAACCTTTGACTGGTACTGTATATTGTAACAAATGTTCTAGATCTGTAGTACATCTATATGTCTTGGAAGCCTCTGATGCTGAAGATGCTGATATGGTTAACAGTATGGCTACATTCTGAGTTTCACGTCTCAATGGGAATCAGGTTGACCGGAAAATAACAGTTTCCTCAGTCTGTGGCGATGGATTCATTATGATCTGGCATTATCCATAGACTCACAATGAGAACTCAAGCTGTCACAGTCTTTCCACTCATATACATTATTCTTCTCCTCCAACTCACTCAGATACACATTCTTGTCCAATCAAACTCCCAGGATCTCGGGAAGTGGTATGGAAAGACCTGATAGGTGTGACCCTGGTTAAACACTCCTTAAGAACACAGTCTCTCTCTCTCTCTCATCTCTCGTCTCTTTCTCTCTCTCTCTCTCTCTCTCATCTCTCTCTCTCTCCTCTCTCTCTCTCTCTCTCTCTCTCTCTCTCTCTCTCTCTCTCTCTCTTCTCTTCTTCTCTCTCTTCTCTCTCTCTCTCTCTCTCTTCTCTCTCTCTCTCTCTCTCTCTCTCTCTTCTCTTTCTCTCTCTCTCTTCTCTTCTCTCTTTCTCGTCAGCCCCTTTTGGTCCAGCTGCTACAGTGGTTGATATGTAACAATGCTGACGTAATCTATCCCAGCCTCTTACTGAGGATTTAAGTTGGGGAAGGATCCTGGTCCTCAATCCGGCCATAAGCACACGGCAGGAGCAACATCTGTCCATCTGCTGTGTGTGTATTTGAGAGGGAAGAAAATGTCATAGACTGTCACGCAAAGGTAAAAAACAATCCTGCTAAATCCTGTCAGTCTGTGGACAGTGTGTGTGGTGTGCGGCGTGTGTATGTGTGTGCCACTCACGCTCAAGTCTGTGTGTTTTAATAAATCCGTGCTGACGTGTGTCGACGGTGTCAGTTTCGTTGACCAACAGTGATGTCACAGCGCGCTTTAGTGAGCTACTGCAGTTGGACATGTATTTTTCTACACATAGCTAACTCACACCTCACTTCAAACCATCCAGTGCTGCTGTCCTATAGCGTGCAGCTACAAACCTGTTACGGCTGTTATGCAACGCTTTCCTTGGTCGCCCTGATAGTCTAGCGATCACATATGGGTACTAGTCTAACCCACTACGTTCAGCGGCCTACTAAACCCTGTCATCAAGCCAAACACCAGATCAATTGTTCCCTTAACAGTAGTTCAGCACAGATTCCCCTCTCTTTCAGACCTTTGGCCCCTCCTATGTCTGTTAGTGTGTTCCACCCCATGCTGACATAAAGGGGCCTCGGGCGACCGGCTACGAGGGACTCAATCTATAACCATCATGATGAATATTTGTCTGTTTTTCTTCACGCATGAAGAGAGTTGACTATCTCCCACCCTCGTCCTGYATGACATGTGTAGATGTAGGAATACTGTGCATTGGGTGCTGTGATTCTGAATGACCTTAAAAATTCATACTGTTCTCTGATTTGCTGTCATTCCAGGAAATGCATCAGAAGGAGGCAACGCTGATATCTCCAAGGGGTCCTTAGACCTGAGGCTGTTGTCCTCCTGCCCCTCTGCCCACAGCCTCCTACCAAGCTGGTCTCTTTTAATGGTTGGCACTGGCCACCGCGGCCCTGATTACTGCCCACACAGACACAGCCTGATGATCACTGGTGCCATGGGAGCGGTGCGAGTCAACAGGTAGGACTGGRGAATAGGACAATCAGCTCCTTTTCTCCCCCTTTTCCTGCCTCTAAAAGCATGTCCTTGTTGTCTATTCTTGGACTATAAAACACAGGAAAATCACGTTTTTGACTGCACTGGGCCTTTAACCATGTCTCCTTCACCCTCCTCTCTAAACTCACSTATTTTGTTTGGGTTTTTGTTTCACATCAGATACAGCATCGTAGCCACCGATGAAGACCACTTCAAGATCTCCACCCTGGGCCTCCACAATGGCCATGGTCCCCTGATGCACCACAATATGACTGGGAGGGGTATGGGGGGCGGAGGAGGTGGTGGTGGTGGAGGAGGAGGAGGGTCAGAAGGAGGAGGAGGCGGCAGCTCGTTAGCCCTGCGAGCAACAGAGCCTGTCCACAACGGCCGCCAGATCTCCACGACGGGGCCCAACCATGTCCGGAGCCGCTTCGTGAAGAAGAACGGCCAGTGCAACGTGGTTTTCCACAACATGGAAGACAAGACGAAACACTACCTGGCCGACATATTTACCACCTGCGTGGACATCCGCTGGCGTTACATGCTGCTCCTCTTCACCTCTACCTTCCTGCTCTCCTGGTTCCTCTTCGGGGTGGTCTTCTGGGGAGTGGCCCTGGCCCATGGGGACTTCGACCTTCGACCCGGCCTGGGAGAGGGGCCTCTGGCCGGCTTGGAGGGAGGAGGGGTGGAGTGGAAGCCCTGCATCCTACACGTCCAAGGCTTCGTAGGGGCGTTTCTCTTCTCCATAGAGACCCAGACCACCATTGGGTATGGGTTCCGCTGCGTCACCGAGGAGTGTCCGGCAGCGGTGGCTACGGTGGTGGTCCAGTCCATTGTGGGCTGTATCATCGACTCCTTCATGATCGGAACCATCATGGCCAAGATGGTTCGACCTAAGAAGCGGGCGCAGACCTTGCTGTTYTCRCACCACGCGGTAATCTCCATGCGGGACGGGAAGCTGTGCCTGATGTTTCGCCTGGGGAACATGAGGAAAAGCCACATCGTGGAGGCTCACGTCCGGGCGCAGCTCATCCGGCCGCACGTCACCGCCGAAGGCGAGTACCTCCCCATGGAGCAGACGGACATCGACGTGGGCTACGATGAGGGCCTGGACCGCCTCTTCCTGGTGTCTCCGCTGGTCGTGGTCCACGAGATCAA